>NW_024070212.1:105311793-105599358 GCF_014754425.2 Oryx dammah
CGTACCAGCCCCAAGCGTGCCATATCCTGCATCGGACATAGACTGGCAATTCGATTCTTACATGATATTATACATGTTTCAATGCCATTCTCCCAAATCATCTCACCCTCTCCCTCTCCCACTGAGTCCAAAAGTCCGCTATACACATCTGTGTCTTTTTTGCTGTCCTGCATACAGGGTCATCATTGCCATCTTTCTAAATTCCATATATATGTGTTAGTATACTGTATTGGTGTTTTTCTTTCTGGCTTACTTCACTCTGTATAATCGGCTCCAGTTTCATCCATCTCATCAGAACTGGACAACAGGTATGAAAGGGACACGTGCTAGTCCCCGCCTTGCCCCTCACTCCCTGGGTGACCTTGGGAGAGGCGTTCGAACAAAGTCTCAACAAGGAGGGGGCACCTGATGGTGTCTAAAGTATCCTCTCATTCCACATTTTATTATCCTGATACTTAGGATCAGAGATGATCTAGTACAACTGTGTTATTGATCAAATGCTTGAAATATGTTTTTAGAATTATATCAAAATGTACTTTTCCTTAAATTTACATTTCTCCCCACACTTGGCATGTGCATGTGATTAATCATTGGAAAAGAAGCCACAATTCTGGAAAACTGATTACTAGAAAGGATCGCTTCTTTAAAGAGAAAGAGTCGTTAGAGATGTCTTTTAATTTCTTAGCTTTCCCTCATTTTTCTCTTAATTTGAAAGGGAGAGGAGGAATGGAAATCAATGATTCTGGTTGAGACTAACATATGCCTATACTACAGAGCTTAATGTGGCAACATTAATTTTGGAGGGCAGGGGTCGTAGTGTGTTTTTGAACACAGAGCTTAGCTGGGCTTAGTACT
The DNA here is from genome assembly GCF_014754425.2 of Oryx dammah. Classification (NCBI taxonomy): domain Eukaryota; kingdom Metazoa; phylum Chordata; class Mammalia; order Artiodactyla; family Bovidae; genus Oryx; species Oryx dammah. The sequence goes on from NW_024070212.1 coordinate 105,312,649, forward strand.
TAGAATAGTTATATTTAGAGAAAGACATTTTGGGGAATGTCGTATGTCGGCATAATTGAAGTTTTTTTTTTAGGTTTTTATTTTGTGGCAGGAAGGATGGAGGTAATGAGGTTTGGGGTTCTTAGGACTTAGAAAATTTATTTATGTATTTAAGTTAGCTTCTTTATTATAGAAAGGGGTACATCTTTAGATAGATGAAATATGCAAAGAAACGGTTTAACTGAAATCAAGGGGTAGAAGTTGAAAACAACCCTGATGTTCTACTTATTAACTGGGAAAAAGGGACTCGAGGATGCTCCTGAGTGATAAAGCACAGAGGAGAGAAGGGAGAGGGCAGAAGAAGGAGTCGGAGGGGAAGGGAGGAAAGGAACTAAATGCAGCCTATTAAGAAAAAGATTTCTGATAACGAATTATAATTTGTCGGCTTTGCTGGAATATAAACCCATTTCCATTCCCTCCAAACCTTTAATAACGTCTGTAGCACACACGCAGGTCTTTAGTAAGTATGTGGGGTGGGGGAGGGGGGGCTGTTTGTTTTTGTTCTGCTGCTGTTACTATTTGTTGGGGGAACTTCTTTTCCCCGTCTCAGTCTCCCTGGAGAAGGACAGTTGTACCTTTGCCCTTTTTAGATGGTACTCACTTTGCCCCTAGGGCGGAGGCGGATGACTTGATCGGTGAGTTTGGATAGGAACCCGGCTTGGAGCTCCTCGCCCGCTTCATTCTGGGTTCTGTCTCAGCAGACGACCTGCACAGCCCTGGCAGTAAAGGTGAGGGGTGACGGTTTGCTACCCGTCCTTGTGACCAACTGGGCTGTCTGCCCAATCCTGGGATTCAGCATTAGGAAGTCTATCATCACACCCCCGACAAAGCCTCACCCTCCAGAACCAATCTTACCAGTGATCAAGTCAGCTTTTCTGGTCCCACCGGCCGGACTCCCCGCCTCTTTGAAGTGGTCTAGAACTCAGGTAGGAAGGAGAGAGGGCGGTTGGTTGGTTCCTTGACCCCTAGCAAAGCAGCCTGCACAGTAGACAACAGTAAGTGCCGTGGAAAGAAAGGCTGAACCAGTGAATCATTGAATCTTGGAAATCAGTTCGTGATAAAGTGGTACAGACAGACGAACTCACGTGAAGAGGTTATGTTAGGTTGAATCCCAAGTTGCTGGTTTTGCCGGTCAAAACCAACTGAATATTGGCAATTTCATATGGTTAAGTCGAATAATCTTCCAGTCCCAGGAAACACTGAAGATCTTCGCTGAACTCCCAGTGACCTCAAAACCAAATTCCAGCTGTTTACTGAGAGGAGAGGCACAGCTGGAGAGGCACAGCCCCCTGCCTGAACTTCTATTCAAGTTCTAGATTCATGGGGAGCATCACCTTATTTCTTACCATCTAGAACTAATCATATCGTATCCCACCACCCTGCTTCTCCTCCCCTCACCCCATCCTCTCCCTGCTAGAAGAGCAACAGTGATGGATATCCATGAAGCCCATGGGCTATCCTAGTATTTCCAGATCATCTGCAGTTTAATCCACCCCCTTGGCACATAGTATTACTATCGTACATGATTTGTACAAAGGCTACAAAGCACATCTTCATCAATGGTCATACCAATCCCACGAGAGAGGTGTTATTATCTCCATTTTACAGAAAAGGACACTGAGACCCTAAAAGCTGATGGCCCTGCAGCACTAGTTGAAAGGTGCTGTGTTATGTGCCTTAAATAGAACATTTCAACTCTCATCACCCTCAAGACAGAGTACTACTATTATCCCCATTCTACAAATGATGAAGCTGAGGTTAATTATGGGCAAGGATCATGTATGTCCAAGGTCACGCAGCTAGTAAGTGGTAAAACAGCACCCACTAGGCTATTCCCTCATTGACATGAAGAGAATCACTTAAGATCACTTGAATCGAATAGCAGAACTGAAATCTGACACCAAAAGATGACATCATCATTTGTTCCCCACAGGTATTTTATCAATCAATGTGCGTGCACACTCAATTGCTTCAGCCCTGTCCAACTCTTGGCAATCCTATGGACTATAGCCCCCGGGGCTCCTCTGTCCATGGGATTCTCCAGGTGAGAATACTGGAGTGGGTTGCCGTGCCCTCCTCCAGGGGATCTTCCTAACCCAGGGATCAAAGCCGGGTCTCTCCCACATCTCCTGCGCTGCAGGCGGATTCTTTACCCACTGAGCCACCCAGGAAATCTATCAATCAGCATTGTCTTTCAACAAAAATTTATTCCCAGTGAACTGTTCCTTAATCCTTAGGGTTGGAAAAACTTAGGATTTACAAAGAACACATAACCTAGGCTTAGCATTAATTCAAGAAGAAGAATAACATGCTGTATATGGACTTCTATATGTAACTTGACATGCTGCAAAGTTACTAACATATGTAGGGATGGGTTGGGATGATGATTATTATAATGGCAACTCAAGGGAAAGCCCCAACCTCAGAACCAGGTTTCTTTTCTCTTTAAAAACTGGTTTATTAAATGAAAATGTTTCCTACAATCAGACTTACATCCACAATATACTTGGCAAATAGTTCTGCAGTGTGTGTAAGAAGGTGCACTTAATTCAGCCTTTTCCTAGGTCAGGAAGATCCCCTGGAGAAAGGAATGGCAATCCACTCCAGTATTCTTGCCGGGAGAATCCCACGGACAGAGGAACTTGGCAGGCTACAGTCCATAGGACTGCAAAAACTCGGACGTGACTGAAGTGACCTAGCACAGCACAGCACAGCCAGAGAACTGCCAGCCTAGAACCAGGGTTTAATCTCAGCTCTGCCACTATGACACACAGTGGTAAAGAATCCACCTTCCAAGGCAGGAGACGCAGGAGACGCGGGATCGATCCCTGGGTGGGGAAGATTTCCTGGAGTAGGATACGGCAACCCAGTCAGTGTTCTTGCCTGAAAAAACAATCCCATGGGCAGAGGAGCCTGGCGGGCTGCCGTCCACTGGGACGCAGAGTTGGACACAAGTGAGCATGGAGTTGTAGCATGTTGCCACTATGACAAAGACTCTCTCTTTGAGTAAACTTTACGCAGGCTCCTCTGAGCTCTCTTTTTGATTAGGTCTTGACCTTGGCTGTCTGTCTCTACACAGCTAAATTTTAGTGAGAATCCTGGTAAATCAGTTTAGAGAGAATGCCCCACCCTAGATACCTGATCAAGTGCTTTATCCCCCATCTTTGATTAGCAAGAATCCCCCTATTCTTGTATACCTTCTTGGTAATTTCTCATCCACTGAGCCCTTCACTCTGTTCCTTGGTCAGCTATCTTTGCTGTGTTTGTAGTTGAGCTCAATCTCTCTCTCTCCTAGTAAAATGAAGTCTTTTTTTAAATATATGGAATAAAGTCTTTTTTAATATACTGTTTTTTACAATTAAATATGGAATAATTTTTTAAAGGTCAACACTAGCATGTTGACCTCTACCACTTATGACCATCTGATCTGGCATCACTCATTCTTCTTGGTGTGCATCTCCCCAGCTCATCTTCTGGGATGGGACTTCCTTAAAAGGATTCCAAATAAGTACCTCTTTTGATGAAGAAAACTTTTTATATTTAACAAATCATTTGACATCTTTGCCCTTCCTTTTCCTCTCCTATAAAACAAGGTCAATAATTCCTGCTGGGATCCCTCCCAGTGCCTCTGGGAGAAGCAAATGGGCTAAGAATTATAAGTAATGTGTGCAAACTGTCAAAAATTGAACAAACCTATATACTATCTTTGAGAAAACTAACAAGAACCACAGACTTATGTTATGCTCTGTTGAGGGCCTTCCCCAGGCTGTGCGGGGGCTTCCAGGAAGGATCTGGCAAAATAGGAACTAGGTGAACTGTGCCAGAACACCAAACTCCACACGGCATGCTTGGAAACCTCCTGTACCCTCTTAACGTGCAAACTGTTGCAGTTCCCAAACCAAGAAAGATTTCGCTGCCTCGGAAAGCGAGGTGTGATGGCACATTTCCCACCCGGCTTCTGACTGCAGGCACCACGCAGGCTGCAGAGAGAGTGGGCGTGCATGTGTGTCTGTGTGTATGTGAGTGTGTGTTTGTACTTGGAGAGGGTGTCTGTGAAATCTAAAGGGCCATATCACACTCGCTGTGGCACTGAAAACCAGCAGCGCCAGTCTGGGGAGCCCCATCCTGGATCGAGGCACTGGAAATGGTAACATAGCATTCTGGAATTAATGTGTCAATTTCTTGGGAGTGGGTTTGTGGGGAGGCTTGCTGACTTTCCAAGCTTTCAGGAACAGTAGCCAACCATAAGCTTGTGGGCAGAAATCACCATTCACTTTAGCTTGCCAGAACGCAATCATCTAGCCAGGGAGCGTTTAATATTTAAGGCCATTATTGTTATAATTATTGTAGTAGTAGTAGTAATAGTGGATTCTGGCAACTGATTTATCTTCCTCTGTAAAGTTTTTACAACTAAGACTGATTAAAAAAAACCCAAGATAAAAGAAAAAAGAGCCCAAGATAAAGAGACAGGGTGATTTGTCCCTCCTTCTTTCTTTCCCTTCCATCTATCCACCTGTTCGCTTTTTTTTTTTTCCTCCTGAAAAATTGCTTAATTTCAGATTCTTTCTTCAGATTAAAGGCCCAAACTATATCTGAGTTCCAAACTGAGACAAGACTGTGGAATATCAGCTAATTCAACTATTTTATTCCTGTGTTAGTTGTTCAGTCGTAGCCGACTCTTTGTGATCTCATGGACTGTAGCTGGCTAGGCTCCTCTGTCCATGGGATTCTCCAGGCAAGAATACTGGAGTGGGTAGCCACTCCCTTCTCCAGGGGCTCTTCTAACCCAGGGATTGAACCTAGGTCCCCTGGATTGCAGGCAGGGAAGCCCTATTCCTAAGTATGTTCAAAAACTAGAAGAGTGGTCCATAAAGGGTCTGTGAGTCAAGACTTGGATGGAAAGAGAAAGTGGCATACTGGTGCTGGGCCACAAGCCTGCAAATGATGGGAACAGGGCCCACAATTAGCCCCACAGGCGTCGGGGGAGGGGTGTGGCAAACAGTCCCCCCAGTTTTGTAACTGCTTTTGTGTCTTTTTGTATCCAAGCTGAGCACCCTGGGAAACACTAGTTACACATCTCCAGGCAGAGGCTGCTGAGGTGGCTTTAGAGATGCTAATTGTGTAATGGATTGACAGGCCACAGGACAATAAAGCTCAGAACTGTGAATGAACCAGACTTACACTGAGGCTGGAGGGCCTCAGGGATGGAGTTGTAGGCTTCTATCCCTTTACATTCCTGGCTACAATTCAGATAGCTGCAGCAAGAACTCAGCAAATAAGAACCAAATAACTTAGACTTCTAAAAACTAGGGGGTCTATCGACAAGCTTTTAGAGGTGCCTAAAATGAAATCAACACTTCATTTTGGTGGATTTTTCTGGAGGGGGAATATAAAGTTTCCTTAGGTAGCTCAGCTGGTTAAGAATCCACCTGTAATGCAGGAGACCCTGGTTCAATTCCTGAGTCCTGCAGATCCTCTGGAGAAGGGATAAGCTACCCACTTCAGTATTCTTGGGCTTCCCTGATGGCTCAGATGATAAAGAATCCTGCAATGCAGGAGACCTGGGCTGGATCCCTGGGTTGGGAAGGAGGACATGGCAACGCACTCCAGTATTCTTGCCTGGAGAATCCCCATGGACAAAACAGCCTGTCGGGCTACAGTCCGTGGGGTCACAAAGAGTCTGAAATGACTGAGTGACTAAGCACAGCACAGCACACAGATTATCAAAGTCACCTGCAACTCCAACGTGTTTTCAAGACATGGGGCTTGGGACTTTGCCGGTGGTCTGTGGTTAAGAATCTGCCTGCCAGTGTAGGGGACATGGGTTCCATCCCTGATCCAGGAAGATTCCACATGCCTCAGGGCAATGAAGCCCATACACCACAACTACCACAATGCGTGCCTAGAGCCCGTGCTCGGCAGCCAGAGGAGCCGCCACAACGAGAAGCCCGCGCACCGAGACACAACTAGAGAAAGCCCCCCTTACAGCAGCGAAGACCCAGCACAGCCAAGAACAGACAAACATCACACAGGGCTCTGAGTCTCCAGGAAGTCAGGTATCTCAGGGAGCAACAGGTCTGAGTTGCCAGATCCAAGGAGGTATGAAAACCCCCCAACACGCCGTTCAGTCTGCTCTCCTCACCCCGCACCCTCACGTCTCCTAACTGCCGGATTCACCATCACCTTTTTAGTGCTTATAGCATTTGACAGCCTTGACGACTCCTCTCTGGGAACCCTCTCTCCCCTGCTTCAGTGACACTAAGCTTCTAGGTTTCTCTTCGCTTCTCTGATTTTCTCGGTTCACCCTTCAAAGGTCGGCCTTCTTCATAGCCCCGTCCTCTGTTCTCCGGTTCTCGTCTGTTTGTCCTACTCACCTGCTCTGAGTGGCCTTGTCCCCAGTCTCATCCCCTTGAAATTTCGTACCATGGCATCCACCACCATCCCCTACCATTTGCTTATCTGTCCTATCCAATCCAGCCACGTTTTAGCATTAATACAATTAAAAATTCAGTGCCTTCGTCACACTACATCCTTACACACTACATTTCAAGTGCTCCATAGTCACAGGTGGCCAGTGGTTACCATATTGGTAGAATATAGAACATTGCCTTCATTGCAGAAAATTCTATAGATCTTGCTAACTCTTACGTGATCTCTGAAACTCAGCCCTTGCCATCTCTTCCAGGGGATTGTTTCCAGCCTAGTTTAGACCTCTCCTCATTGCATCCTTTATCTGCCTCCACCATCCTATATGATGCACCTCGCTGACTTCTTTGGGTTTGTTGTTGTTGTTGTCTTTATTTACTAGTTATATGTGAAATTTTATATTGCATTAATTTTTAAAATTTCTAATTTAATTTTTATTTTATATTGAAGTGTAGTTGATTTACAATGTTGTGTTAGTTTCAGGTGTACAGCAAAGTGATTCAACTAAACCTATACATATCAATATATCCATTCTTTTTCAGATTCGTTTCCCATATAGGATATTAGAGAACATTGAACAGAGTTTCCTGTGCTATACAGTACATTGATTTTCCATTGTAAACATAGTAGTGTGTGTATGTTATTTCCCACTCACTGCCCTCTGTGAATGCTCAGCCATACTGTGGGTTCCCTGAAGACAGGGACCATACTTACTTACTTGACGCAGTATCACCAGCACTCAGCACAGCGCCCGGCTGAAAGTAGGGGCTCAGTAAGCATTTGCCGAATGAATGAAGCTGTGACAAGCCGAGCTGAGCAGCATAACCCTGGCTGTCTGTGATCTCCCCATCTGTACCAAGTTCACTGGTGGAATGTTGTTTACAGTTGATTTCCTGTGGCAAAGAGACGTGATCTCAAAATTGGAGGGGGAAGGAAAGAGAGCTAGCTCCATACGCCCCTGGCTGGTGTATTGGAGGTGGCCAAAGGTAATTGCTGAGCACTTTTGTTTTTCTGGGCATAAGGTCTTGACCTGAGATACAGGCCTCAAGGCTTCCTTTGCTCCTCCTAGGCAGTTCATACACTTAAAGAGTTATGGAAACTTGGAGTTGAAGAGACCTTAAAAGTAATGTAACTCAGATCTTTACCCTGTGAATTAATTTTCTCTGCAGTAGAGGCTTCTGCTTACTCACATGCAGTGACAGAGAACCCCCTTCCTCCTGAGTCAGGCTATTTCATTTTCAGGCAGCTCTTTGGATGCAGAGTGTTTGTTTTTTTTAATATTGAATTGCAGTCAGCCTTCTTATATCTGCAGCCCTGGCCCTGGCACATCCTCTTGTACAAAAAAACATTTGCCTCTCTCTTAACAGTTAAAAGCAACCTGTGGGTGCAGACGTTTGTCCCTCCTCCAGGGACCACTGGAATTTCTAGGTTGGATACCTCATGGGTGGTTAATTGTTATTAAACCAATAATTTCACAGCTTCCTACATCCTTCCTGATTCACAGAGAGATGTAAGTCAGCAAACTTTTCTTGTCACGGAAAGGCATTGTTCTATTTTCCCCTTAAATACTTCTTATGTATAAGAACTGAACCCAAGTTTTTCCTGAGATGCATGTTGGGGGAAGGAGCTGAAATGACAAATGAGTCATTCACTCTTGACACGGATCCTGGGATGGAGAGTAGAGGTGTAATGGATAATCAACATTGCCCAAGTGGAGGCAAGTGTGTCAACACCTCATGGTTGATATTTCATTATTTATAGAATATAATAGTGATCCATGACACTCATGATAATAACAACAACAATAATAACTGATGTCTCCTAAGAGCCTTCCATGAGCTAGGCAGGATTCTGAGCACTTCATATGCCAATATATTTTATGACAATCCTATCCAAAGGCCCTATTATTATCCCCACTTTACAGATGAGAAAATTGAGGTACAGTCAGTGTTCTTTTTCTTGATGGGTTGGTTTCCTTCTTCTCTCATTGCTCACGCAATTTCCTAGGCTTGTTGGCCACACACGTATCACACACTAACAGACCACACCGACCCACAGCTGACAATGCTGAAGTCATTCTCCCTGAAATTTCAGTCTCTGAAATTGTCACAGCATCTCTGAGGCTGGGTTTATTAGTTCCATCTAATGGTTGAGAATATTTAGGCTCAGAGGAGCCTTGTTCATCCAGAGCCCCTAAGTAATGAGAACTAAAATTCCAACAAGAATCTTCAAACTCCCAGCCTAGTGCTTTCCCCCTACGCCACAACACCTCTGCAAAGGCAGGCAGGATCGCGTGTGTGGGTGTGGCCATTCCCAAAGCCCTCTGCATCTGTATTTCCTCCCCTTTCTGAGGTTGTAGGACAGGTGTCTTTGTCCTTTTGTCGTAAGTGTTAGGAGTTGGTGAGGCTGGGCCTGGGACATAGGCACTCTAGCTTTGTGCTCAGGAATTTCTGAAAACTCTTTGATGTCTGCCAGTAGCAGAAAGGTAGAACACGGCCCCAGGTATATCTGGAGCAGTCTCCGCAGGGGCTTTGCTGGGAGGGAAGGCACACTCAGGGCCAGTGCTAAGAGATGCTGAGCTCCTCTCTTTGAATGTTTCATCATCCCAGTTCTCCAGACCTGCTCCCTCTGAAGGCCGGGCACACTAGGCCGGCCTGAGCTTCCATAAACCCTCCAAGAAGTCTCCACACAGAGGATTTCACATGGGCAAAGGGAGGGTCCTGGAGTTGTAAAGAGGGCCCTGAGACCAGCCCTCACATACAAGTTCCTTTTTCACCCCTGACTATGAACACGGACAAGGAATTTATTGCCCTGTGTTTAAATTTCTTAGAGCTGAGACAAAGCTCATAGCCTGCCTTTCTCATAAGGCTGTCAGGAGGTTCAGATGGGATAAAATCTTCATTTATCATCTGCTCATTTATTCATCCAACAGCTATGTATAGTCAGGAAGGTGCCATGGACTCAGATGCTGAGGATACAAGGTTTGGTCTAAAGGCCACAAAGCCCAATCTTTATGATGCCTCTATCCCAGCTTCCCTTCTGCAGGGGGCTATAGATGAAAGGCATATAAAAAAGGAAAATAGAGCAGGATATGGGGGTACAATGTGACAGGGATGTTAATTTATAAAGGGTGGTCCGAGGAGACTTCTGTGAGGCTATATCTGAGGAAAGAACTAAGTAAAGTGAGTGAGCCAGCCATGTGACTACGGCAAGAACCATTCCAGCCAGAGAAAAAAGCTTGCAAAAGCTCTGAAGTAAGACCAGGCTCATGTTGCAGGACCCCTGAGGCCAGCGTGGCCTGAGTGGAATGAAGGAAGATGGGAATGGTGGGGGATGAGGTCAGAGAGACAAACTGAGCCTGTTCCCATAGACTCATGTAGCTCAGGAGATTATCTTAATGTAGGAATGCTCTGAAGCCCAGGCCTTTGAACACTGGGTACCAACCACTCAGCCCAGCCCAGTCTAGAGCTCAGAAGACTATGGCCAAAGATAGATGAGGCTCTGGGGGCAATTTGAAATGTATATTGGATCCTGGATGCAGTCACAACTATTCATACAGAGAACAGGGTATCAACCTGGAGATTCAGGGGCATGGCCCAGGAATCTGGTGGGCATGGGTGATGCATGGCCTGGAAGCAGTCTGAAACCAGGTCCAGCTCCTGCGGCCCCAAGCCAGTCACTGCAGCAGGCCTGCTCTGGGAAACGCAGAACCTGTCTCTAGCAGGGCTGTGTTGGGGTATAAGGATTCTGCCCACTTTGGTTGCTATTGCAGAACCACAGAATAAGTGGAAGATTCTCTCCTTGGAATTTCAAGGCACAGTCTAACCCAATCTGATGAAAGAAATCAGTGGAGTGTATATGTGGTCCCTGCTCAGGGTTACCCTGCTGCTGGGATTTTGGCCAGAGTCCTCTGATTCTGACTCGGTGCCATTGGCCTCCCTGTGTGTGCTGGCTTTCCAGGCAGATTATTTGTACACATTCCCTATGCTCCCTTCCTAGAAGGCTTAGCAGACCTAAGAACCAGGTGCTGCATCCTCTTCCGGAAGACCAAGGCCACACAGAAGCCCCAGTTAGGCTCCTGAGGCCCAGGGCTGGCTACAGTGTCAACTCATTCTGGTGAACCACCGGTGTGAAGGCTGAGGTGGGCCTCAGGAATTAAGCTGATGAGCATCTTGGATTCCATGCAATACTTCCTGCTCCTGCTGCAGACTTTTTGGGGCTCTGCCAAGCTCTTTTCCATAATGGCAGCATCATTCTACACTTCCACCACAATCTGCGAGAGTTCCAATTTCTCTATCTCCTTGTGTGGCGCTTTACAGTTTCTAGAAGTTCTCAAATGCATTAAAAAAAACACAATAATAACTGAAGTATAATTCACATATCATAAAATTCATCCTTTTAAAGTGGTTTTAGTATAGTCTCAAGGCTGTGCGACCATCATATCTAATTCTAAAATATTCTCATCACCCCCAAAGGAGACCCTGTTCTCTTTAGGAGTCACCCCTCCTTCCCCCTTTCCCTCAGCCCCTGGCATCCACTAATCTACTCTATGTCTCTATGGCTTTACCTCTTCTGGGCATTTCATATTAATAGAAGCAGACAGTATGCAGTCTTTTGCGTTTTGCTCACAGCATGTAACAGTACTTCCTTCTTATGACTAAATGATGTTCCATTGTATGGACATACCGTGATTTGTTTACCCGCTCATCAACGATGAACATTTGGATTATTTATACTTTTGGGCTATTATGAATAATGCTGCTATGAATGGTTGTATCCAAGTTTTTGTGTGGACATATGTTTCCAATTAGGCTTCCCTGGTAGCTCAGCTGGTAAAGAACCCGCCTGCAATGCCGAAGACCACGGCTCAATTCCTGGGTTGGGAAGGTCCCCTGGAGGAGGGCATGGCAACCCACTCCAGTATTCTTGTCTGGAGAATCCTCATGGACATAGGAGCCTGGAGGCCTCAGTCCTTGGGGCCGCAAAGAGTCAGACATGACTGAGCGACTAAGCACAGCACAGCATGTTTCCAGTTTTCTTGGGTGCACTTGCAATGTCATATGGTAACTCTATGTTTAACTTTCTGGGGCTCTGCCAAGCTCTTTTCCATAATGGCAGCATCATTTTTACACTTCCACCACAATCTGCGAGAATTCCAATATATGTATATCTTTGCCAATACTTTTCATTGTCTATCTTTTTTATTATAGCTATCGTAGTAGGTGTAAGGTGGTATCACACTGTGGTTTTGACTTGAATTTCATTAATGACTAATGACGTCGAGCATCTTTATATCTGCTTGTTGGTCGTTTGTATATATTCTTTGGAAAAACACGTCTGTTAAAATTCTTCGCTATTTTTAAATTAGATCTTTTGTCTTTTTATTGTTGAATTTTTATATATGCTGGATATTAAGGAATCTGCCTACCAAGCAGGAACTGTGGGTTTTACCCTGGGTTGAGAAGATTCCCTGGAGAAAGAAATGGCAGCCCATTCCAGTATTCTTGCCTAGGAAGTCCCATAGAGAAAGGAGCCTGGTAGGCTACAGTCCATGGGGTCACGAGTTGGACATGACCTAGCGACTAAACAGTAGCAACAACCCTTATTCAGTATATGATTCATAAATATTTTCACTCATTCTGAGTTGCCTTTTTACTTTCTTGATAACATCCTTAGAAAAAAAAGTTTCTAATTTTTATCAACTCCAGTTAATCTATTTTTTTTCCTTTTATTGCTTGTGCTTTTTGGTGTCTTATCTAAGAAACCATTACCTAATCCAAGGTCATAAAGATTTACACCTATGCTTTCTTCCAAAAGTCTTATAGTGTTAGCTCTTATATTTATGTATGGTCTATTTTGAAGCAGTTTTGTACATGGTGTGAAGTAGGGGTCCAAATTCATCCTTTTCCATATGGATATCCATTTGTTCCAGCGTCAGTTGTTGAAAAGACTATTCTTTGCCCGTTATGTGTATGTGCTAAGTCATTTCAGTCCTGTTGGACTCTTTACGACCCTTATGGACTGAAGCCCACCAGGCTCCTCTGTCCGTGGTTTTCTCCAGGCAAGAATACTGGAGTGGGGTGCTATTTCCTTCTCCAGGGGATCTTCCTGACCAAAGGATCAAACCTGAATCTCTTATGTCGCCTGCACTGGCAGGTGGGTTCTTTACCAAGAGCGCCACCTGGAAAGGCATTGTCCTAATACCCTTGTTAAAACCTACTTGACTCATGTGCATTTTTGAAGATGATGGTTCCTCACTTAATTGTGAATTAAATTTTGGGGTCAAAATTATCCTATGACTTTGTATGCCCAGTGAATAGCACAGACCCTGGCACAGTGTAGATGCTGAATGATGTTGACCAATCAAATGGAGTAAACCTACTAGATAGGCACATTCCGACGCTGAGCCCTTCTGTATCTAGGGAGCTCAGAGATAGAGGTAACTTTCCTCTCTGGTTCCTCCTCTCTAACTGGCCCTGTTGAGCATCAGCATTTTTCCAACCATATCTAACTTATCTTGTAGTTGTGATTCTGTGTTTGACTCCTGGGGACTCAGCAAGCAGGCCAGCCTGAGCTCCTTCTGCAGACCTGAGGAACATACTCAGAAGCTCTGATCTGCATTCTTGGTAAGGATGCAAAGTGCTGCAGGCTGATATGTACATCTCTCTGCGGGTTACTGGGGTAGCCTTTTATGTTCAACTGTGTATGTACATGGGTGTTTTCTAGCATTCCCAGACCCTGCCTGGATGACACAATGTGGTGACATTAAAGATAGGCTTGCAGAGTGAAGCATGCTGGCACTCCCACTCCCCAGAGCAAGTGTTTTCATTCTGCTGTGACCCTTTCCACTTGCCACCTGCAGATACGTTGTTGTTGTGTTTTTTTTGGTCTTTGCAGGTAGAGTGCAAATATGATTCTGTGGCCTGAGTTTTTTACTTTGTTTTCATAATATCTCCCATGTCTCCACTTAGCCCTCAGTTCAGTTCAGTGGCTCAGTCGTGTCCGAGTCTTTGCAACCCCATGAATCGCAGCACGCCAGGCCTCCCTGTCCATCACTTAGCCCTCATGTCACACATTTCTAAAGCTTTATTGTGTTGATATGCCAATCCTCTTTGTTGAACATTTTGTCTTTTCCTACTAACTCTTAAGAAACAGATTTTAAAATACAAAAATAAGTCACACCCCACCCTACCCCAAAGTTTCTATTGAGATAAACCCTTCAAGGCTTGACAGTCAGAGGCTGAATGGACCCCAGATGACTGGAGACTACATTGACTCAAAGAAGGCCATGTATTGGGTGGACTTAGAGATTATCATACTAAGTGAAGTCAGACAGAGAAAGACAAATGCTGCCTGATAGCACTTGTGCGTGGAATCTAAAACACGATACAAATGAACTTATTTATAAAACAGGCTCACAGACATAGGCAACCAGCCTGTGGGTACCAAAGGGGGAAGGGTGGGGGAGGGATAAATTAGTAAGAGTTTGTGATTAGCAGATACAAACTACTATGTATGAAATAGATAAATAACACTGTACTGCTACAGAGCACATGGGATTATATTCAAGATCTTGTAATAACCTATAATGGAAAAGAATCTGAAAAAGAATATATTTATGTGTATGTATGCAAATGATCACTTTGCTGTACACCAGTAATTAGCACACCAGGCACCTGAAACTTTGGTGTTTCCATGAAATTTGAAATGAAGCAGTTTGCTCATGCCACCTAAATTCCCAACTCCTAGTAATGTGATCACGGAAATACCAAGGTTTCAGATGACTTTTCATATATGACCTTCCTGTTATAATTTTTTTTATTCTTGAAGGATAGTTAATTTACAGTGTTATATTGGTTTCCGGTGTATAGCAAAGTAGTTCAGCTTAATTGTGAGAATCTGGGCTGTTTGGAAAAAGAGGAAAACAGGAAACTAGAGGACAAGAAAGAAAGTGAAAGTGAAAGTTGCTCAGGTTTATCTGATTCTTTGCAACCCCACGGACTATACAGTCCACAGAATTCTCCAGGCCAGAATGCTGGAGTGGGTAACTGTTCCCTTCTCCAGGGGATCTTCTCAACCCAGGGATTGAACCCAGGTCTCCCACACTGCAGGCAGATTCTTTACCAGCTGAGCCATCAGGGAAGCCCAAGACTACTGAAGTGCGTAGCCTATGCCTTCTCTAGGGGATTTTCCCGACCCAGGAATGGAACCAGGGTCTCCTGCACTGCAGGTGGATTCTTTACCAGCTGAGCTACCAGGGAAGCCCTGTTGGAGGACAAGACAGGCAAGCGAGGAGCCATTCCCATGGTGAGGGGAACATTGCCAGCAACTCTGCTTTGTGTCGCCGAATGATTATTTGATGCTTTGATGGAAATGAACCTGGGAATATCTTATCTCCAGGCTCATCAACTGACCCCGTGTCCAGAGCACTGGACCGGGTCTTGGAGAAATCCTCCCAGAAGGAACCTCCTGTTCCCAAGAGATTCTTCTGGAAGCTGAGGGAGGGAGAACACACACAGAAAGACGGAGTTGTACACGACCGCGCTCCCTTGACTTTCTTTATCTGATGCCCCACATGTCCAGCTAAACTCTCAGAACTGGGTCTGCAGGGTGCATTGTGTGTGGGCAATTAGACAAGAATGCTCCGATCTGACAGTTCCACTGTGAAAGTTTTCAAATAGTGTTTGGAATGTTTACATAATTGTTCAAAAGAGGCTTTTTCAATGTACCTGTTTACACTCTTTCCTTTTGCAAATTCTTTCAGCAATCAGCCTTGGAGGGCTCTTAGCCTGTACTTGCCACCCCTGATTGCCCAGGGAGGAATGAAAGGCCTGTCAGTGAATCGCTGGGAAAACATTCCCAAACAAATGCCCTCTAATGAAGGGGTGCTGAGAGCAGAGGGGCCTGGGGAACGGGTAAGGTCATGGTTTTGTTGTAAGCGGTTTGGTCGAAGGGAAACGCCAGACACCATGCCTTTGTGTGCAAATTTCCCACCCGGGCCAAGTGACTTTCCCCAATGTAATTAAGTGGCCTTAGAGTCCCCGGAGTTTCCCTAACAAGCTACTCCTTATGAATGAAAGATTTGTCCCCAGCAATGGGGGCCCGGCTGGAAACAAAGTGGACAGCAGTTGTAGTTGGCTCTGGCCAAGGTAACTGCTCACACGGCCGCCGGTCCCAGAACCGCTGGGGAAGGAGGCGTGGGGGCTGGTGCGGTCCTTCTGGGACTCATCTCACCTAGCTCACAGCAAATATACCATCCATATGCCCAGGATCACAACCGAATCAGCTCCATCAGGCCTGGCAAAAAGGCATTTAAATTGCTAATATTTTGTTGAGGAGCGATGTCAACCCTGCCAAGGATCAGCTCTGTAGGATCCATGGAGACAAACCTTTGGGGTTCAGAAGGAGCTTGAGTGAGAAACACGGGAAGCTGGCTGTTAGCAGTCAAGAGAAGTGAGGATCCTTAGGAGAGAGCCATGGAGAGAAACCAAGGCAGAAACACACCCAGGATATGGCATTGGGGCTGGTGGGCTGATTCCGGCCCCTTTCTCATCCATTATTTCTGATAAGGGGCCAGTTGGGGTTTCCATAAAGGCTGCTCTGAGGGGGACTCATCTGCCTCACCTTAGGACAAGTCAGGTTTTCTAGAATGACAAAAAAAAAAAAAATGGAGTGCCGGCTGATTGGAAGAAGGGAGGGTCAGCTGTGAAATGTTCCCTTCAAGATGGATGTTGAGTGTCCTTGCCTTTGGATGTGGTTGAGGCAGTCAGTTTTGGATCTGGGGTCTTTGGCAGCCACTTTCCAGTGGAGGGTTCACTGAGTGTTTTTCTCTGACTGTATTTTTAGAAAAAATTATGATGACAGTTGTTAGGTCTCAGGCAGGCAGGCAGCACATTCCATTACAAAGTTAGCATGAAATCAATATGTAAATAACCCTTTCTAACTGGCAGCTATTTTTGAAGGCAGAACGCACCTGATGTTGCAGGTTTGTTCCAGTTCACTCTAAATACCTCTCTGTCCTCTGGGTCTGTGAATGTGCTCACATTTCAGAAGATCCTTTCCTCCTTTTCAATGGATCGTTGCATCAGCCTGGAGACTGCTAATGCCACCCTGAGCCTCGTCCCCAAACCTCCTCCATCATTTAAAAATCAGATTGACAGGACCTGCTGCAGGCTGGGAGTATTAGCTTCCCGTCGGCATGGTCATTTTTCAAAAGCATGGATTGCTCCAGGAACGGAAGGAGTGGCAGAAACCTTGGCCATCCATGGAAGGAGAGAGAGAAAACCCGAGAGGGTGAGATCAGGGTTGAATCAGAAATGCAGACAGTCACTGCCAAAACGCATAGAAGTCATTGCCAGGACATAAAAGGTCAGAGAATTCCAGCCCTGGGAGGAACCAGGTTAGAATCGCTGCAGCTCAATGGGAAGAAACAGGTCTTAAGGTACTCTGGAATGAGCAGGATCTGTGACCAAAGGTCTTTGCGTAGTCCCTCAATAGCGACCATTTTTACAGTTGTTTGGTTTTTAACTAGCTATGCTCTGTGCATTTGTCTTAAAAACAGAAATGCTTCTAGAATTGCTCTGTGCCAGGCTTGGATAGTGACAGAAAGCCCATTGTGATGCATGAGTTGTGTGTGTGTGTGTGTTTGTCTATTTTCCGAAATCGAAAGGGCAATGATGTTCAAGCTGGAGCCTGATAGTAACAATGGTTGATACACTTTATTGAGCATCTACTATATGTCACTTAGTGTTTCAGTTTTTATGTGTTTGAATAGTTCTAGAGTATTTTCTTATAACTGAGCTGAATCTGCCTTCCATGAACTTACACCCATGGCTTCCTCTTCGATAGAACAGTCCTCAGAACATGTAGCATCTTCTGAGACGTCTCTGCTCCAGGTTAAATACTTCCTGTTTTTTGATTAGCAGAGTCCCCTCCCCAAGTAGACTCCATCAGACCTGTTTGTTGCTTCCATATTCCTGACATCTGGTGAATCTCTAAAAGGAATCAAGGTCAGCTACTCCTTTTGAGACATTTTAGCATGCGTCTAAGTACAAAAAGAGTATTTCCTGGCTGGAAAATTTGCATTCGGGCTTGTTGTTGTTCAGTTGCTCAGTCATGTCTGACTCTCTGCAGCCCGATGGACTGCAGCACACCAAGCCTCCCTTGTCCCTCACCATCTCCCAGAGTTTTGCCCAAGTTCATGTTCATTGCATCAGTGATGCCATCCAGCCATCTCATCCTTTGATGCCATCTTCTCCTTCTGCCCTCAATCTTTCCCAGAACCAGGGACTTTTCCAATGAGTTGTCTGTTCATGTCAGATGACCAAAATACTGGAGGTTCAGCTTCAGCATCAGTCAGTCCTTCCAGTGAATATTCAGTGTCGATTTCCCTTAGGATTGACTGCTTTGATCTCCTTGCTGTCCAGAGGACTTTCAACAGCCTTCTCCAGCACCACAGATTGAAGGAATTTGGGGTAAGCTTCAATTTTCCTTCTATAATAGTTTCCTTCTAAATAGTTTCCTTCTATTGAATAATGGTGGTCAGGTGAGCTAGAATTTGACCTATTCTCTCTGGGCTCAGAAGGTAGAGGTAGGACCACCGAGGATGGAGAGATATTACCAGAAAATCATATTTCAGCTTGGCTTAAAGGAGAATTTTCTAGTGAAAAAAATGCATACAATGGAGTGAGGTGCTTTGAGAGGCGGGGAGTGTTCTACAACCTAGGGGTTCTCAGCAGAGATGGGAATGGTATATTTGTCCACTGACTACAGGGTTCCATAAATGGCTTCTAAGGCACCTTCCAACTCTGGGATTCTGGCCACTCATTCACTTTCACATTTATTGAGCACATACTGGAAGCAAGGTGCCATTCTAGGCAAGGAGAGGATTCACACTTGTTATAAATAGTGGAAAAACAACTATTTTTTTCAATTGTGGCAAAATATACTTAACATGTACCATTTTAACCATTTAAAGCATGCGGTTCAGTGGTATTAAAACCATTCACATTGTTATGCAACCATCACCACCACATCATCCACTGAGCTGCTTGCATCCTGCAAAACTGAAACTCCTCTATCCATTGAACCCTTGTTTACCCTTCCCCCAACTCCCTGGCAACCTCCATTCTACTTCCTGTCTCTATAAATCTAACAATGCTATGGACTTCATATAAGCAGAACTATACAGTATTCGTACTTTTGTGATTGGATATTTCACTTAGCATAATGGTCACGTATGTATGTGAGAGATGGACCATAAAGGAAGCTGAGCGCCAAAGAATTGATGCTTTTGAACTGTGGTGTTGGAGAAGACTCTTGAGAGTCCTTTGGACTGTAAAGAGATCAAACCAGTCAATCCTAAAGGAAATCAGTCCTGAATACTTTGGCCACCTAGTGTGAAGAACTGATTCATTAGAAAAGACCCTGATCTGGGAAAGATTGAAGGTAGGAGAAGGGGACAACAGAAGATGAGATGGTTGGATAGCATCACCAACTTGATGGACAAGAGTTTGAGTAAGCTCCAGGAGTTGGTGGTGGACAGGGAAGCCTGGTGTGCTGCAGTCCATGGGGCTGCAAAGATTCGGACACAACTGAGCGACTAAGCTGTACTGAATGGTCAACCATGTTGTAGCATGTGTCAGATTTTTCTATGCTCTTCATGATCGAATAATATTCCAGTGTATGTATATCCATATTTTGTTTATCCATTCATCCATCAATGGACACCTGGGTCGTTTCTACCTTTCAGCTCTTGTGAATAATGCTGCTGTGAACATGGGTGTACAAATATAGGTTTGAGTTCCTGCTTTTAATTCTTTGGGGTATGTACATAGAAGTGCAATAGCTAGATCAAATGCTAATTCTGTGTTTAATTTTCTGAGGAACTGCTATACTGTTTTCCATGGCGGCTACACCATTTTACATTCTCACCAATAGTGCACTAAGATTCTAATTTCTCTACTTTTTCCATGCTTACTATTTTCTGTTTTATTGCTATTATGCTTTTTCAGAGTAGCCATCCTAATGGGTGTATGGTGGTGTCTCATTGTGGTTTTGATTTGCATTTCCCCAATGATTTAGTGATGTTGAACATCCTTTAATGTACTTATTGGCCATCTGTATATCTTCTTTGGAGAAATGTGTATCCAAGTATCTTGCTTATTTAGAAATCAAACTGTTAAAAATATAAATAAATAAAAATAAAATTGTTTATTTTGTTGCTGTTGAGTTAAGGAGTTCTTTATATATTATGAATATTAACTCCTTATCAGATATATGATTTGCAAATATTTTCTCCTATTACAAGGGTTGCCTTTTTTTTTCTGTTGGTTCTATCCTTTCTGCCCAGAAGTTTTTAATTTTGATGAAGTTCGATTTATTTTTGTTGTTGCCAATGTCTTTGTTGTCACAGCCAAGAAATCATTGCCAAATCCAATAATCCAATACCATGAAGCTTTCTCCTACATTTTCTTCTAAGAGTTTTACAGTTTTAGTTTTTATGTTTAGGTCTTTGATTCATTTTAAGAAATTTCTGTGTAAAATTGTGTAGGGTAAGGATCCAACTTTATTCTTTTGCATATAGACATCCAATTTTCCCAACATTATTTGTCAAAGGAACTATCCTTGCCCCATTGATGCCATTTTGGTATCCCAGCTGTAAATCATTTGACCATATGTATGAGGATTTATTTATGGGCTTTCTAGTCTATTCATTGGTCTCTATGTGTCTATCTTCATGCCAATACCACACTGTTTTAATTACTACAGCTATGTAGTCAATTTTGAAGTCAGGGAGAGTGATATTCCAATTTTTTTCTTCTTTTTCAAGATTATTATGGCTCCTTGGAGTCCTTTGAGATTCCATATGAATTTTAGAATAAAAGAACTAATGTTTATTGAAGATGTATTTTCTCCTAAGCATTGTCGGTAATGCAAAGATGAGGGGAAAAAAGCAAGCCTTGCCCCTCTGAAATAACACAACTTTATAAGAAAAGGTGAGTGAGTGAGTGAGTGAAGTCGCTCAGTCGTGTCTGACTCTTTGCGACCCCATGGACTGTAGCCTATCAGGCTTCTCCGTCCATGGGATTTTCCAGGCAAGAGTGCTGGAGTGGATTGCCCTAGGTGCTTTAAGCATGTATGTATTATGAGAGAGTAGAGAAGGGAGGGAAAACTGAAGGTGAACGCTCTATGCTATTTGTAGAAAGAAGAGTTATGATAAAGTCTTTGATTTATTCATTGTCAAAGTCATCATAATGCTTTTGCTGAATATGAAGAAGGGGACCATGCTAAGATAGCCAAGCCTTGTCCCTTGATTCCTCCTCTCTACTCTTGCGTTAACCCCATGGCTCATAGCTGTCCCTGATAACATTTAATTCAGTCAAAAATACTATTTATCATATACTATGTGCTAGGCATTGGGAACAGTGATCAAGAACAGATTTAGTCCCATGGAGCTTACATCTGGAGGGACAGATGGACATCAGATACTTGTATAAGTATACATAGCTACAACCTGATCAATGCAATGAAAGGGAAGTTCAGAAAATGATGAGACACTTGGGAGACTGAGCTGGTTGGAGCAGGAAGCGTCAAAGAAGGCTTTCCCCCCAAAGTGACATTTTGCTCTGAGATGTGAAAGATGAGTGGAGTCCGGAGGATTTTCAGGCAGAGGGGACCACTGTGTGCTGAAACCTCATAACAGATGGATAAAATCTACTCTTAATATTAAAAAGAATAAATAGCCAAGCAAGTATAGTCCTACAAATGGATTCTCTGGTTTCAGAAGTTACCCAGAAGCCAGGAAAATTGAGGAATTCACTAATTGAAGCACTCAAATGTTGTTGTATATGTGATTTAAACAGGAACATGCTGTTATTGCTGCCATTTGGATGAATGCCACCAAAAAGTGTAGATAAAACCATCCGTGGCTCCACAGCCTACTTGGCACAATGTGGGTCCATGAACTTACCGCCAGGAAGATACTGAAGTGATGAATGACGTTCAGTGTACAGGATCAGTCTTCCTCAATGGCAACAGAGCTGGTTGCTGCCTGGGACCTTCCAGCAATATCTGTACGATAGATTGTCTCAAACAGCAATCATCTAAAACACTGGGTACATCATGAGGGACTTAAATATCCAAGGCTGCTTTATCTGTATTAGCATAATAGAAACAACTACTCAAAAATGGGCTAAGCTTATTGTGGTAATTGACTCAATGGAATATTAGACAGCAATTTAAAATGATAATTTCAATAAAAATATAAAACTTGGGAAAATGCAGCATAATAGCAAATGGAAAAAAAAAAACCATGCAAAATGGTATGTACACCAGGACTACAATGGTGTGAAAATATGTCTACATTTGGTTGAGGGCTGGAAAGGTAGGTATGAAAATTGGGAACAGCTGATATGTAGGTAGAAAAATGATCAGTAATATTTTCTTTTCATGTATTTAATTTTTTGATTTGTTTTTATTTTTTTAGAAATTGTGGGCTTTTTCAAAACAAGAATTTTCTTGGAGACCAAAAAAAAAGACAATGTCTTCATTTTTGTTTGTTGTTTATTTTTTGACTACACTGCATAGCATCTGGGAATTTAGTTTCCTGACCGTGGATCAAACCCACAACCCCCGCATTGGAAGGGCAGAGTATTTTTTTTTTTCAGGATTTATTTGTTCATTTATTTGAGTTTTTGGCTGTGGTGGGTCTTCATTGCTGCGTATGGGCTTTCTAGTTGTGGCGACTGGGGCTATTCTTCGTTGTAATGCACAGGCTCCTCATTACAGTGGCTTCTCTTGTTGTGGAGCACAGGCCCTGAGTGAGCAGGCTTCAGCAGCTGCAGTGCGTGGCCTCAGTAGCTGTGACTCACAGGCTCGAGAGAGCTGCCTCAGTAGTTGTGGCACACGGGCTTAGTTACTCCCCAGCATGTGGGATCTTCCTGGAGCAGTCGTGCTCCAGGATTTTAAACCACTAGACCACCAGGGAAGTCCCTCTTTACACATTTTTAAGTTCACTGATGTGAAATACATTCACCTTGTTGTCACTGCTGTGCAATGGATGTCCAGAACTTTTTCATCTTGCAAAACTGAAACTCTGTGCTCGCTAAACAATAGCTCCCCATTTGCCCATTCCCTCAGCTCCTGGCAACTACCACTCTGCCTTCCGTTTCCATTAATTTGACAACTTTAGATATCTCATACGTGTGTGCATGTATGCTAAGTTAATTCAGTCATGTCCTACTTTTTGGGACCCCATGGACTGTAGCCCACCAGGCTCCTCTGTCCATGGGATTCTCAGGCAAGATATGTGAGCGGGTTGCCATGCCCTCCTCCAGCGGATTTTCCCAACCAAAAGATTGACTCCAAGTCTCTTACGTCTTTTGCATTGGCAGGCGAATTCTTTACCACTAGTGTCACCTGGGAAGCCCTTGGATATCTCATATAAGTGGAATTATACAGTATATTTGTGACTGGCTTATTTCATTTAGCCTAAAAGTCCTCAAACTTCATCCATATTGTCACATGTGTCAGAATTTTCTTCCTTTTTAAAGCTGAATACTATTCCATTTTATGTGTCTACCACATTTTGTTTATCCATTCATCCACTAATGGATATTTGGGTGCTTCCCCATCTTGGCTACTGTGACTAATGTCGCTAAGGACATAGATGTGCAACTATCTCTTTGATATAATGTTATATTGTAATGGCCCTGTGATTTGGATCCTCTTTGAAAATCACGTTCCTCCATATGCCTGATGCTCACTCTTCTATGTCTGGAAGTCTGCATTCTCTAAGAATTTTCTTTAGTTAATCCTTGGCCTTCAAGAGTTGGGAGGCTTGTTGCAGTTTGGTGTGAGCTGAACTTCAAAGTCAGATAGATGTCTTTTACGTAGTGATTGCTTGTCAGTTATCTCTTACCCGGTGCTTCCACCTATTTATAATGTCATTCTTTAAGAAGTATTTCTCAATGCTACCACCGACATCTGAAGAAGATGCTGGTTTCTCAGAATAAAATTATGGCCTCAAAACAGCTTTATGTTTCTCAAGTGCGATTTGGGTTTGTGACTAATCTATCCTGTACTCATCATATGCTCAGAGATGATTCCACCACTTAATAACTGGGTTTTCAGTGTGTGATAATTCAGCTGGTGCAAGAGTGATATTTATTTTTATACTGTTTATGAATTAAAAGACTGCCAAATAAAATAGTTCTATAAACAAAATTACATAGTGGGGAGAGGATATTTCAACTGCTTAAGGGGACAAAACATATCCAAGGATATCGGCAGTATAATTTGCATATAATTGATGTTCTAATTATAGATAAGTTTGTCTACTCATTAAAGTAACATTGTTAGAACTTCTACTTAGAAATATTGTTTAACAAAGTATAGACTTGAAATTAGCAAAATTATATTTCTTTTCCTTTGCAATTTAAATATGAAAAATTTCCAATTTTTGCTAAAAGTATTATGGAATGAATTACTGTCAAGTAGTTTATATTTACCAGTAAGAAGTACTGGTAAATATTTGTCCAACATACATTAATTATGTGTCCAACAAACATTTCATTGAGCTCCTACCATGTACTGAGCATTGTGCAAGGCACCAGATAGAATAGGAGCCCTACTCTCCTAGAGCTTACCTCAGTGGATGAGAGAAAGATAATTACAGATAAATAACAGCTTAATAAATAATTTCAGATTGTAAGAAGTGTTTTAGAGGCAATAAAATAGGGTCTCGTGACAGTATGAGTAGGGGTCTTGCTCCTTTAGATTAATGGGCCAAGGGAGGTCTATTTGAGAAGTTGACATTTGAGCTGATACTGGAAATAAGAGAAGGAACCAATGTTGTGAAAAACTAGGGACGGAACATTCTAAGACAAATGCTGTATGATTGCCTAAGGAAGAGCAAGGCACACCACGAAGAGCAGAAGTTCCAGCTAATCATCAGTACAGTAAGTAGGAGCAGTGCCCTGGGTTTGTGGGCAAGCTAAAAACCAAAACCAAACTCATTTCCTGAGTATGCATTTGCTATATTAACCACCCCCATAACACAAGCCCTAGGGTAGGGGACTTGGAGAGTGCATAGAGGATCTGGATTCTTCTCATAGGACTTTCATCACATGTTGAGGACTAAACAGAATTTGAGGTGGAAAGGAAGGGGTGTAGAAGTGAGAAAATCCTGGGTTTTTATCTATCTGCATGGCTTCACTCAGTTTTTCAAAAAAACACGCTGAATTCATAAAGAGATTAATCCAAGAGGATTGCCTTACAAAAGGGTTCCCTTTCATTCCAGAAAGGCAATGCCAAAGAATGCTCAAACTACCGCACAATTGCACTCATCTCATATGCTAGTAAAGTAATGCTCAAAATTCTCCAAGCCAGGCTTCAGCAATATGTGAACTGTGAACTCCCTGATGTTCAAGCTGGTTTTAGAAAAGGCAGAGGAACCAGAGATCAAATTGCCAACATCTGCTGGATCATGGAAAAAGCAAGAGAGTTCCAGAAAAACATCTATTTCTGCTTTATTGACTATGCCAAAGCCTTTGACTGTGTGCATCACAATAAACTGTGGAAAATTCTGAAAGAGATGGGAATACCAGACCACCTAACCTGCCTCTTGAGAAATCTGTATGCAGGTCAGGAAGCAACAGTTAGAACTGGACATGGAACAACAGACTGGTTCCAAATAGGAAAAGGAGTACGTCAAGGCTGTATATTGTCACCCTGCTTATTTAACTTATATGCAGAGTACATCATGAGAAATGCTGGACTGGAAGAAGCACAAGCTGGAATCAAGATTGCCGGGAGTAATATCAATAACCTCAGATATGCAGATGACACCACCCTTATGGCAGAAAGTGAAGAGGAGCTAAAAAGCCTCTTGATGAAAGTGAAAGAGGAGAGTGAAAAAGTTGGCTTAAAGCTCAACATTCAGAAAACGAAGATCATGGCATCTGGTCCCATCACTTCATGGGAAATAGATGGGGAAACAGTGGAAACAGTGTCAGACTTTATTTTGGGGGGCTCCAAAATCACTGCAGATGGTGATTGCAGCCATGAACTTAAAAGACGCTTACTCCTTGGAAGAAAAGTTATGAGCAACCTAGATAGCATATTCAAAAGCAGAGACATTACTTTGCCGAATAAGGTCTGTCTGGTCAAGGCTATGGTTTTTTCTGTGGTCATGTATGGATGTGAGAGTTGGACTGTGAAGAAGGCTGAGCGCCGAAGAATTGATGCTTTTGAACTGTAGTGTTGGAGAAGACTCTTGAGAGTCCCTTGGACTGCAAGGAGATCCAACCAGTCCATTCTAAAGGAGATCGACCCTGGGATTTCTTTGGAAGGAATGATGCTAAAGCTGAAGCTCCAGTACTTTGGCCACCTCATGCGAAGAGCTGACTCATTGGAAAAGACTCTGATGCTGGGAGGGATTGGGGGCAGGAGGAGAAGGGGACGACCGAGGATGAGATGGCTGGATGGCATCACGGACTCGATGGACGTGAGTCTGAGGGAACTCCGGGAGATGGTGATGAACAGGGAGGCCTGGCGTGCTGCGATTCATGGGGTCGCAAAGAGTCGGACAACCAAGCGACTGAACTGAACTGAACTGAAAGAGTTCCTTCAAATTGAAAGATCTCCCTAGTGCCTTCACTATTGTGAATCATTAAGTGGGAAAGACGCGGTTCGTGTTAGGACTCTGGGAGCCAATGGGAGCTGAGCTCTCATCCCAGGTCAAGCTCAGTGCTCTGCTTTCATGGTCCGTGTGGAATATGGGTCATCCAGTTGAGTTCCTACTTTGTCTGATCTATTTCCGAACTCCTGCTACTACTGTTGGCCTCCTCGTTTGGCCTCCGCATCTTGTGGAAGATGCCGAAGCACTTGACATTTAAAATTTATCAGCAAAGTTAAAAAAAATCTACCATGAATTAAATGGGATTTTTAATCCCCTCAACTGTTGCCATCAGTATAATCACTAACAGAATGAAATCAGCATCAGTGGAGGAAAATATTAATCATGCATTTGCATCTATTAAGTATAATGCAAGAATGAGTAAGTTGGATGCTCAGGAGTGGTATTCTAGTATTTGTGAGGCAGGCAGCTGTGGATCACTGGAAGAATAGGGTGATATTTTGGGGGCATCTATTCCCTTCTCACCAGATTCTGTTCCCCTGGAACCCATAGAGGCGCAGCCTCCTCAAGGGTGACTTGGTTTATATCATACAGGAACTTGTGGGGAGACTTCAGGACTTGGAGTCTCTCTTTTAAAAAGGAAGGGGTACAGAGTAGTCCTCACTGGGCTGGGGATTCATCTCTGAAGCTTTGAAATAAATCCAACCTGGAGTATTGAGTCAGATAACAACTGCAGGCCAGGAGTGAGTTTGACAGTAGCTCTTTGGAGATACTGTCTTCAGCAAAGAACTGGCACTAATGGTTAAGAGCTTGAACTTTACAACAAAATATACCTATTTTTTACTAGCTGTGTGACTGGGAAATATGAGAAGCAATGAATGTTCCCTCAGTTTCCTCATCATCACCTCCCCTCACCTCTGGTTTCAACATCTGAAGCCTGAAAACCTTTCTCTTCACATCTCTTATCTGCATTCCAGACTCAAATGTGTTCTAAACAGGATCCACAAGTACCTCAAACTCAAGTCCACACCTGACTGATGAATTTTCCCCCTAGTCCAATCTTCCTCTAGCCTCTCATGGATAAAGGGCACCACTTTCTCCACAGTCACTCAAACCCTGGGGAGCATCTTCATCTCCTTCAACCTTACCTTTACCATTCAAATCAGTTTAGGTGGTACTCTGTCAATCTTACCCAATAAGTAGCTCACAAATCCATTTATTCCTCTTCCCAAATACTTCCAAGCCTAGATCTCCAGACTTGTCTTCTCAAATTCAACCCACCCCAGAGGCCACAGACAGAACTACTGAAATCATCTATTTGATCAATTCTATCCTGCCTACAGCCTTTTGTTGGCTTACAGAGTGGAATCTAGTCTTCTTGGCTTCTATACAAGACCCTTCCTGGCTTGTTCTTTGCTATCCCTCCAGCCTCATCTCTTGAAGACTCCTATTCCTCACTTTGGGTTCCTTCGGGGGAAATAAAGGCATGAGTCTAACCCCGAGTGTTTTGTAAAATAGAATTTAAAAGGTTGGACTTTTCCAACTAGATATTTTTTAAATTACAATAGTACAATAACCAGATTTTTCCAGTAGTCACATATGGATGGGACAGTTGGACTGTAAAGAAAGCTGAGCACCAAAGAATTGATGCTTTTAAACTGTGGTGTTGGAGAAGACTCTTGAAAGTCCCTTGGACTGCAAGGAGATCCAACCAGTCCATCCTAAAGGAGATCAGTCCTGGGTGTTCATTGGAAGGACTGATGTTAAAGCTGAAACTCCAATACTTTGGCCATCTGATGTGAAGAGGTGACTCATCTGAAAAGACCCTGATGCTGGGAAAGATTGAGGGCAGGAGGAGAAGGGGATGACAGCAGATGAGATGGTTGGATGGCATCAGCAACTCAATTGACATGGGTTTGGGTGGACTTTGGGAGTTGGTGATGGACAGGGAGGCCTGGCGTGCTGCAGTCCATGGGGATGCAAAGAGTTGGACATGACTGAGTGACTGAACTGAACTGAACTGAACAATAACCAAGAACTTGTAGCACAAGGTAGCACATCTGACTCCAAAAGTACAATAACCTTTTAATTTACTTATTCACTGTATCAATGAGTATTTGAGGACCTACTGTGTGCTAGGCAACTCTAACATTGCAAATACAGTAATAGTATAAAAGAAATCCATTTCCTCTTGGGGTTGTAATACTGTTGTGAAGTGAAGTGAAGTCGCTCAGTCATGTCCGACTCTTTGCAACCCCACAGACTGTAGCCTACCAGGCTTCTCAGTCCATGGGATTTTCCAGGGAAGAGTACTGGAGTGGGTTGCCATTTCTTTCTCCAGGGGATCTTCCCAACCCAGGGATCGAACCCAGGTCTCCCGCATTGGAGGCAAATGCTTTACCCACTGAGCCACCAGGGAAGCCCATAAACAGATCAATGGAACTGAATGGGAAATCCAACTATGGGCTTAAATATATGAGAAATATGTGGTATTATAAATGTGACATTCAAAAGTAGTGGAGAAACACAGATGATTCAGTATATGATATTAGGATAACATGCTTGCTCTTTGGGAAACAAATTAAGTTGTATTGTGCACTGCCTCACACCTTATACCAACACTTTTCTAAATAAATTAAAGGTCTAGATGTTGGGGAAAGGTGTTTGTCTTTAGCCCCATAAATTATAGTCAACCTCAATTTCTGTTCTTGTCCTCTTTCCAGACCACTGGTCACAAACTCAGATGCTGACAAGGCCCAGGCAAGTCATTCAGATAAACGAAGTGGTCCTGCAGGAACTGGGTAAATTGGAAAGCATTTGCACCAAGGTGAATACCTAATAAGCACAATTGCAATCATATTCATTAATAGCAGCAGCTAACATCTGTAGATCCAGGCTCTTTTCTAATTGCTTTACGTGAATTTACTAATTGAATCCTTACAACAACTATACATGATATGTACTGCTATTACAGATAGATAAATTGAGCCACAGAGGAGTAAGCAACTTGCTCAAAATCACATGGTTGGTGAATGTATAGGATCTGGAATCCAGGTAGTCTGGCCCCAGAACCTAAGGTTTTAACCCCTATATTCTAATCAGTTATTGTTCAGACACTCAGTTGTGTCCAAATCTTTGCGACCCCATGGACTACAGCATGCCAGGCTTCCCTGTCCTTCACTATGTCCCAGAGTTTACTCAAACTCTTGTCCATTGAGTTGATGATGGCATCCAACTATCTCCTCCTCTGTTGCCCCCTTCTCCTCCTGCTCCCAATCTTTCCCAACATCAGGATCTTTTCCAATGAGTCAGCTCTTCCCATCGCATTGCCCAAGTATTTGAACTTCAGCTTCAGCACCAGTCCTTCCAATGAACATTCAGTGTTGATTTCCTTTAGGATTGACTGTTTGGATCTCCTTTCAGTCCCAGGGACTCTGAAGAGTCTTCTCCAGTGCCACAATTTGAAAGTATCAGTTCTTTGGTGCTCATCCTTCTTTATCATCCAACTCTTACACCCTCCGTACATGACTACTGGAAAAACCATAGCTTTGACTATACGGACCTTTGTTGGCAAAGTGATGTCTGAGGTTTTTAATATGCTGCCTAGGTTTTTCATAGCTTTTCTTCCAAGGAGCAAGCATCTTTTAATTTCATGGCTTATAGTCACCATCCTCAGTGATTTTGGAGCCCAAGAAAATTAAGTCTATCACTGTTTCCCAATCTATTTGCCATGCCAGTTATAAGACCAAATAAAACACACACATGTGCCAGACTTCATCCGTGGGTTTCTAGTTCTCAACCCATGCCCTGGATTATTTTATAAGCTTCACACACTCTTGTCATTTTATTGTCTCCTCTCCATTGACAGCTACACATTTTCATCTCAAACTCAACCTAAACTTGTTTCCTGAGCTCCATATTTTTTTTTTACACTTTTTCTGGATCCCACTTGGATTTCCCCCAGGACCCTCAAACTTAACAGGTTTAAGGGGCTCCTCCCTTGCAGTTTACTCCCATGCCTTCTGCGCTGTCTTCCCTTCCTTGGATCTTCCCCAAGTGTCATCTTCCCAAACACACTCATTCACACATTCCTGCCTACACGTCTAGTCCCTTTCCTTCCACAGCTTATTTTTCTTCACATCACTTACAGCTACCTAACCTAACCACATATTTTTCTCATTTTGTTTGTTGTTTGTCTTTGCTAAAAGTAAGCTCCATGAAGGCAATGATTTTTTAATGGAATGAATTTATTTATTTCAGTGGAAGAGAAAGAGACTGCTCTGGGTCTTTGTTGCGGCGCAAGTGCTTTCTTTAAATTTGGCTCATGAGCTTAGTTGCCTCGTGGCATGTAGGATCTTAGTTCTCCCTCCAGGGATCAAACCTGTGTCCCTTGCATTGACAGCCAGATTCTTAAACACTGGACAACCAGGTACGTCCCAAGGCAATGATTTTTATTATTTTGTTCATTCTTGTATATTCAGAACCTGGAATAGTGGCATTATATCAAAAGATCAAATAAATGAGGAACCCTGGTTTCCTGTTGTACAACAATGAAATTTCCTTGAGGTCTTACGTTTTGTCTTTGAAAGGAATCCAGATTTTGCATTCTACTCTCTCTATAATATATCCAATTTTATTTTAATATTAAAAGATGTTTTATAATGTTACCCTTACTCCCCACCCAAATCTTCAGGTAAAAACAATGCTGCCTGTTAACTTGTGGCCTCCTGTTTGCTGGGCATACCATCACACCTCCCACCCCGCTCTTTGTCTTGCCCTTGTTTTGGTTTTCCCACCAGGAAATGAAGAGACCAGTTGTTCCAGTGAAAGGCCTTCCGAGTGAATTGCCTGCAAGTTCAGGAGCAGCTGAAGGTATGAGAGACCGTGGAATGCCTTGAAGCCAAAAGCGTTTCAAGCGTCATGAATAGGCACTGAAGTTAGAGGCAGGAAGGGACCACTCCTGTATTTTTCACAAATCAAACCATGTTTTTCCTTTTTCTTTTTTCTTCTTTTTGCCCCTGCCTGCTTTTAAGAATGATTTCCCTTTTTTTTTTCCCATTTCTTCACTTTCTCTTCCATCATAAAATGAGCTCACTCATTAATTTGTTTAATAAACATGCAAGGGGTGCCTTTAGGTTGCCAGCAGTGCTCTGGGCTCCAAGGATAAAGCAGTGGACATGGTCCTATCAGGTACCCACGAGAATACAGGCTGTGAAATCTGGGGGGATGGTTGCTGGGATGGGGAACCGCGGGGTGATAGGAGGACACCTACAAGAGCACCTAACTCAGACTTGGGAGTTCAAGGAAGTATCCCCAAAGGAAGTGATGGTTAGGCTGATATCTAAGGATGAGTGCAAGTGCTCAGACCCTCGAGAAGGGTCCTTTCCTGATGCCTATATCCTATAAGGAACACAGGACAACCACAGTGGTGGGGAAGGGGCAGGGCAGCCAGGGTGTGTGTGTGTGTGTGTGTGTGTATGTGTGTGTAGAAGCCACTCTATGCAAGTTTCATTTGGAAGCTGGCCATTTTTTTTTCCCCCTGAGAAAGAATGGACTCAGGATCCTTCAGGTATTTGAAAAACTGACACATAAAAATGAACTGGGCTTTGTTCTTAGTGGCTCCAGAAGGCAGGTGATAGCCCCAGGTGAGTGTTACAGGCAAGTGGGGCTTTCACGCAGGACTATTCCCAACGCACAGTGGCTACCAAGGGAGGCTTAAGTGCCTTATCACTGGAGAGGCCAAGAAAGAGCTGGAAGGCGTGTGCAGGGATACCTGCCAGGGAACTGGGCTAGAAGATCTTTGGCGGCAACTCCTGCTAGACGTTCTGTGACTCTGGGCCATTGCCCTTCAGGAGGGCCTTTGTCAAGGAAGGCCTGGGATGCGTTTGGATGCTGCCTTGCTCTTGGCTAGCAGAGAGGTATTTCACCTGAGCCTTGTCCACAGGGGCTTCCCCGGCCCTTGCTAAGAGAAGCACAGGCAAGGCTTCGGGTAACTCACAGGTGAATTTGTAGAATAGATCATGGGAGTAAAAGAAGTCGTGTAAATGAGCAATGGGCTTCCCAGGTGGTACTGGTGGTAAAGAACCCACCTGCCAAGGCAGGAGACATGAAAAGCGTGGTTCCA
Organism: Oryx dammah; assembly: GCF_014754425.2. Taxonomy (NCBI): domain Eukaryota; kingdom Metazoa; phylum Chordata; class Mammalia; order Artiodactyla; family Bovidae; genus Oryx; species Oryx dammah. The sequence continues at coordinate 105,344,877 of NW_024070212.1, forward strand.
ATCCATGGATTGGGAAGATCCCCTGAAGGAGGGCATGGCAATCCTCTGCAGTATCCTTGCCTGGAGAATCCCCTTGACTAAGGAGCCTGGCAGGCTACTGTCCACAGGGTTGAAAAGTGCCAGACATGACTGAAGTGACTTCAAACACACAGCATAAAGGGGCAAGGGACCAGCTCAGATCAATACAATGGGACAAGATGGAGTGGAGTGAAGAACCCTGTCTGAAGTTAGTGGCCTTGCGTTCAAGTCCATGTTCTGCCCTGGACCATATAGAGTGTCTTCAGGTCCGCCGTTTCCTTCTCTGAGCCTTTGTTTGCTCCTCTGTGAAATTAGAAGGCCCACTTGAGCTCTAACATTGTAGGGTTCCATGACCAGCATCCTGTAATGACCATTTCAATAGCTGATAACTGGGAGGGGAAAAGAGCATTCACTCATTCACTCACTCACTCATTCTATAAGTACTTGTCAAGGTTTCCCATGGGCTTGGTGCCCAGAGAAGGAGCCAGATGCAAACAAGAAGATGACTGAGATGGTCCATCAGAAGACAGGCACAGATGTTCACTGCAGCCTTGTTTGCTACGAAAGCAATTAAAAATTCATCAGTGGGAGAATGCCAAGTAATGAGTCTTATTCACAGGAAAGAATAAAATTCACTTTAAGGAATAAACTAGGTCTCTCTATACCAAATAGATAGACCTCAAAAAAAAAAAAAAAAGAGTGAGAAAGGCAAGATGCACAATGTAAGTTTGGCTAATAAGTGGCAGATACCATTTGTAGGTCCCTTCTCTTGATATAATTTTGTGCTGGTTTCCACAGCAAACTGTGCAGCCTATGTGCTTTGGAAGAGGCAACTCTCCCCTCCTCTTACAGGGCGGACATGAAGCGGACAATGCTGATCAATAGAATCCCACCCCCGACCATTGTGTGATTCAGGGATAATTATGTGGACCAGTTTAGCCACAAGAAGTGAAGAGAAGTTTGTCAGGACTTCTGGGGAAGAAGCTTCCTCTCTCTTCTTGGAGCACTTCCTAACTGACTCCTTCTCTCCCGGGATAGGCACAAGGAGGTATGCAGTCCTGGGGTGGCTGGCAATCGTGTTATAGTCCGAAGGGGAGCCCGTCCTGGGCTGAAACTGGAGTCAGGGAAAGAAGAGCCAGGAGACAAAGGAAACGGGGTCCTTAAGGACGTTGTTGAGCTGATTAATCACCCTGGCAATCCTCCTTGCCACTAAACTTTTCAGCTATGGGAGCTAGTTCATGCATGTGCTAAGTCACTTCAGTGGTGTCCGACTCTTTGTGACCCTGTGGACTGCAGCCTGCCAGGCTCTTCTGTCCATGGGATACTCCAGGCAAGAGTACTGAAGTGGGTTGCCATGCCTTCCTCTAGGGGATCTTCCTAACTCAGGGATCAAACCAGCATCTCTTACGTCTCCTGCATTAGTAGGTGGGTTCTTTACCACTAGCACCACCTGGGAAGCCCATGGGAGCTAGTAAATCCTCTAACATTTAAGTCAGAGTTGGGCTTTCTGTGGTTGCAATTCAAAGGACCACTATTTGTGTAAATTAAACAGCACATACAAAAAGTACTAGCTATTTTTCAAGGATCTGTACATAAAGAAGTAAAAGTACAAAGCAGGGACTGGAAGCATACATCCTCCGTCCGTGATGTGGCTGACTCTATTGGATGGTACGGGAGGAGCAATGAGAAATAGGTTCAGGAGTGGAAGACAATTTAGCATTTATGGAGCACTGACTGTATGCCACACAGGCACTGTAATGAGACCCTTATGTGTATTAACTTACTGAATTTTCATGACAACACTCCACAGCCATTTTACAGATGGAAACTAAGGCACAGAGGGTGATGCCACTTGCCCATGGTTGTCTGGCTTATAAGTGGCAGAACTAGCACTTAAACCAGAGACTCAAGCTTCAAAACCACTTATGAGCTTTATAGTCTCTGATAACTATGTTAAGGTGACATCAGCTTTATCTATCCACATTTTTTTGCCTTAAAAAAAGTGAAGCACAACCATATGCCCTGGTGGGGGTGGGGGTATCCACAGGATGGTCTTATTATTCCCTGTCTTTTTGTGTGATTTTTCATATTTCCTGAAGAAATACGAAAATTTTGAAAATTTACTGCCTGGCCACTTCCCTGGTGGCTCAAACCGTAAACAATCTGCCTGCAGTGCAAGAGACCCAGGTTTGACGATCCCTAGGTTGGGAAGACCCTTTGTAGAAGGGAATGGCAACCGACCCCAGTATTCTTGCCTGGAGAATTCCATGAACAGAGGAACCTGGTGGGCTCTACTCCATGGGGTTACAAAGAGTCGGACATGACTGAGAGACTGACTAAACACAAAGGAAAAATTGAAGCTGGAAGCAGCTCCTGTTCTCAGGTTCTCGGTTTGCTGGATGCATGGCTGCAGCCCAGTTTAGGTGCTGGGAGGCAGGCTGAGACTGTGCTGTGGGGATGAATAGAGAAGAGTCACATCATGCTTGGGTGAACTTGAAAGCTTTGCGGGCAGCTGTGTCATTAGAAGCTGGTCCTGGAAATGAGATCCAAATCAAGTCTGGGTGTGCTGTGTTGAGGGGCAAGCAAGCCACCAGGCAAAGAGGAGGAAAGCGCAGGACCAGAGGAGCCCACTGGGATGGGGCTGAGGACGCACAATGTGGGCAGTGAGAGTGTTGCTAGAATGAGCCGAGGTCAGGTGGTAGCAGGCTTGTCCTCCATTCCCCCCAGCTCCCCGCCCCGCAAAGGATGGCCTTTTATTCAGAGGGGGCTGGCTGGGGGATCTGGCGCTTGCCTCCTCTCCATCCTTGCCGTTCTCACGAGGTACCCATCTGGTTGTTTTCACTACATCTCCAGATGTTCGCTGGGTTCCTGCCGTGAATTATCTGCTGACCCAGCAGTAGCCCTTCCCCGAGCACCCGGGGTGTATTCAATGTAAAACATACAACCACATTTAAACTGGCGAGACCTTGTCTGCCTGGGAGGCCGTCCTCAGACCGGTCTGCGTGGACTCTATTCTGGGCTCTGAGCCTGCTGAGGGTCACCTGCACAGAAGCATCCTGGGGCCATCCACGACGGCTCCTGACAGCCGCGGGAGGGACGCAGATGCAGGCTAGCATGTAATTAGTGCCAGGAACGCAGCTCTCTGATCACTTTCCCCCAAGAACGTGCCTCTCTGGCTGAGAGGCAGATAATGGACAATCACAGAAGATCCTTGATTATGGCTTGATTGAGCTTATGGGAGCTCCAGACGGCTAATGCAATTGTGGCTTCCAAACTGTTCAGTGGAGGGCATTTCCATATGGACAGGGAATTAAATAAAGCTGTCCTGAACACTTTCCTGAGCTTGTGCCTCAGCCGGATACAATCTTCTGCTTCAAGTGACCTCGACAGAGACTAAGGGGAGTGGTCATGACCCAGGACAAGAAGGCCGGCTTCCTCCTTAATTACTGTCACATTTCTCCGTAAGGGCTCCTGACCCGCCTGGCATTAGCTTTTTACTCCCTTTCCTGGAGCCAGAGATCCACTCCCTGCTTTCAGCCCTGAGTCGGCATCACAGTTCCAGGCCTGGCGTCTCTTCCAAACATCTTAACTTTCAGTAACCAGGGAATCATCCCAGACATGCTTTCCACAGAGCAATGATGAGCCCAGGGCAAAGCAGGGGGTGCAGCATAGGTCTCTCAGGGCAGGGCCCCTGGGGTTGGTCCTAGATCTGCCCTGACCCACATTTTGACCAGTCCTTCCCCTTTCTGGACCTCAGGGTCTCATCCCCAACATAAGGTTAGATGATCTGTGTGTGTGTGTGTGTGTGTGTGTGTGTGTGCGCACGCACGCGCGCGCGTGTGTGTGTGTGTGCTCCATCGCTCAGTTGTTCCATCTCTTTGTGACTCCATGAACTGTAGCCTGCCAGGCTCCTCTGTCCATGGGATTTCCAGACAAGAGTACTGGAGTGGGTTGCCATTTCCTCCTCCAGGGATCTTCCTGACCCAGGGATCAAACCTGCGCCTCTGCCTCTCCTGAAATGACAGGCAGATTCTCTACCACTGAGCCACCTGGAATGCCCCAGGTGATCTCTAAAGTCTAGGAATTAAATGCATTACCTTCATCTACCAAAGCAGTAATGTAAGTGAAATATGATGCTGAATTTACTTTCAAGACATCTGCTGTCTTGAAATATTAGCAAAAGTACCAAAGATGGAGACCATAGCAGCCAGGTGCCCTCTCTGGAGGCTTCCAGAAAGAAAGTGTGACTGGTCCCCAGTCTTTTCCTCATCATCCATCTTCAGTCCATATAGAAGGATTGAAGGAGAGAATTTGGAAGTGTAGTGAGCTGTTGGCTTAGTGAGGAGAGCTGTTCCAGGCACCTTCTGCCCTGCGGTAAAGATAAGGGGATATCCTCCTGTCCAAAGCCAAGTGGCAGCAATTCCAAGTGAATTACTCAGAGCCTGAGATGCCAGCAGTAGTGCACATGGGCATTTCACATGCCAGCTGGATAACTGCTGAGCGGCAGAAACTTCCAGGACTACCTGGTGATGCCTGGAAGTGGAGCACAGTGGGAGATCTTCGGAGAGCTTGCTCTGCATCCTCTGGTATGTATGGAAACCTGTGCCTGGAGAACTTTGCTGGCAAGTGGTGACAGGAGTCATCTGTGAGGCCAAAGGTAGGACAATGGATGGCCAGCCTGCACGTCACTGTTGAACATGGCAAGAACACACAGGTATCTCAAGAGGGAAGCGGGTGCTCTGGAGGTAGCTGAGCTTAAGTTGTATCCGTTGTGAAGACACTCTGCCTTCTAGGAAAGGCGATTCCATCAACAGAAGTCCTGGGGTGGGAGGAGGAGGACAAGAGCTCAAGCCAGAGGACACATTGCTCACATCAAGAGACTGTTCAGGATGGAAATGCCAGAAGGAACCTCCCAATGAGAGATTCAGCATCCAAAGTCCTGTCACATCAAGGGTATCAGTGCCAACAGCATTATCTGAGAGGAAATTATAGGACCAGTTAGGTGAAAGACTTCTCTTTTCTTCCAATCTTTGTCCCAATTCTGGAGTAGCCAAAAGCAGCAGAGAGATGAGAATGAGAAAGGGAAGAGCATGGAAGAAGGAAGGGGAAGGAGAGACCACGCCTCTTCTTTATGGTCAGTGGACCACACCCCTCTCCACGGTCAGTGGACCACACCCCTCTTCCATGATCAGCAGACCACACCCCTTACCCACGGCCAATGGACCACACCACTTCTCCGTGGTCAGCAGACCACACCCCTTGTCTGTGCCCAGTAGACCATATCCCTTCTCCATGGCAAGTGGACCACACTCCTCCTCCATGGTCAGCAGATCACACCCCTTTCTCAGGCCCAGGGATGAGTCCTGAGCTGGATGAAAGAAAGCAGCGTTGAATCACATGCAAGACTAAAATTTCAATTTGGCAGGTTTTGACTTGGATAGCCTTGGACTCTTTAATACCTGAAAATAAGCCTTAATTATTAAACAGAATGTTCTCATGACTATAAGGGAGAGGACAGCTCTGAGTTCTGCCAGAGATGGTGTCAGAGGACAGGGAGGGGAAATCAGAAACAGCATGTTTAAAGGCAATGCTTAGAGAAAAATAAAGCCCTTTCTTATTTCTACGCCATCAATTTCAGACTGCTTAATATGCAACCTTCATAACTAATTCTCTGGTTTAATCTGTTACCGTGTTTAGTTTGGTTTAGTACTGTAAATGAAAAGGTGAAATGCACTGGAGTCACACCTCTAGCTGGGCAAATACTATCTCAGAAGTGCAAACCACATTTCTTTGGCCCTAGTCGGCCTTTCCTGGCACCCTAGAGAGCTAGAGGGCTCTGTTCTCACCCCCACAGTCCATCAGGTACCGTCCACCATCCCTCTCACCGACTGGATTGCATTTCTGCATTTGGTTTGCCTTTCTCTAGATATTGTGCTCCCCAATATCAGAGGCTGAATCTCTAATGGTTAGTCTAGAGTAACTCTCAACAGAGGAGTTGACAAGTATGTTTCTGCCTCTGATCTTACCTCCCTGCCCAGTCCAGAGTCAGTGGCCTCAGTTTTCTCTTCTGTAAACTGGCACACTGAACTAGATGCTTTTGTGGGTCCTTCTAAGCCCAGAAAACTTGGATTAACAGAATGGGGTTTTCTGTTTATTCCTACCCTGGGAAATGTTCTGATAACCAGCTGTTGGGTGTTCAGTGCTGGACTCTTTTGAGGGCGAGGTCCAAAAGGGCCATAGGGACAACTCACCTCTGTGCTGGTCATATACGATGCAATGTTTTGCCTTGGGGTGTGACAGGACGTACTCAGGGTCCCTGCATAGGACTGGCAGTCCTCCCCACCCCTCCTGACTCACTCTATAAGCAAAAGGGAAGCCTGTTGTTAGGTGGCCTCTGATCTGAGTTTCACTAGGACCACAGTCCCTGGGAGAGAGGAAAAACAAGCTGGACCCCAGTCCAAGAGGTTTTAATATGCTGCATGTGAGCTCAGTCGCTTCAGTCATGTTTGACTCTTAGTGACCCTATAGACCATGGATCCCCAGGCTCCACTGTCCATGGGACTCTCCAGGCATGAATACTGGAGAGGGTTGCCATGCCCTCCTCCAGGGGATCTTCCTGACCCAGGGATCAAATCCACATCTCTTATGTCTCCTGCACTGGCAAGCAGGTACTTGCTAGCACCGCCTGGGAAGCTCCATTTTAACATGGTACACACAACTGTACAAGTAGCTCAAGCCCAGGAAGCACAGCATTAGTGCAGCTGAAAACCAGGAAAGAGGGTTTAGGTCTGATTCACCAACAACACTGATGCTGAGTCCCAAGTACTGGCTGGAGTTTAAGTTGCTGCTGCCTGGGCTCAGGATTAGGCCTCTTAAAGGGAGGCAGGAATGCTGAGGGTACAGGTGAGGATTAGGGGGGCCGTTAAATTACAAGGTGGCTTTCCCTGGTGGCTCAGATGGTAAAGCATCTGCTTGCAATGTGGAAGACCCTGGTTCAATCCCTGGGTCAGGAAAATCCCTTGGAGAAGGAAATGGCAACCCACTCCAGTACTTGTGCATGGAAAATCCCATGGACCGAGGAGCCTGGTAGGTTACAGTCCATGGGGTCACAAAGACTTGGACACAAATGAGTGACTTCACTTTCTTTCTAAATTACAAGGGAGGCCCAGAGCTTGGAAGCTCCCCAAACTGGCTTCTCAGATTTCCCTATTGCTCTGGTTGTGGTTTGTATGTCAGCATTGTATGCTGTAAATGAGTAAGCACTGGGACTTGTGTATGTTTGTCCACAAAAGCACCAAGCTCGTACAAAGGGGACGGAGCAGGGGTCGCCTGTAATGTTGGATCTGGACTATTTCCAGGAGGTTGGGGGATCCTCTAGGGTGCTCTAGCTGTGCGGAGAGAACTTCACGATACTGAGGATGAACCAGATAGAGGGTTGTTTTTCTTTTTTAATTGGGATATAATTGCTTTAAAACATTGTGTTAGTTTCTGCTGTACAACAGTGTGAATAAGCTATAAGTATACTTATATCCCCTCCGTCATGAGCCTCCCTCCCACCCCACCATCCGACCCCTCTAGGTCATCACAGAGCACTGAGCTGAGCTCCCTGTTCCATACAGCAGCGTCCCACTAGCTAGAGATAGAGGGGTTTTGTGAGCCTTAAAGCTGTGGAATTCTGAGCCCCCTCAACCTTCTCAATAGACACATATATGAGTGCATTTCTATAATTGGAACAGGCATGGCAGCTGATCATTTTGGATCACAAGGCCCTCCTGTGCCTCCATCCCCTTGCCTACGGACAGGATGTATACTACCAGTACCATCCCCAGGGTCTCTGCCTCTCGGGAGAACTCTTAGCAGGGAGAATTCTGTGCCTGGGAGAATGACTGGGGTCAAGAGGGAAGGGAGAGAGAGCAGAGCTGCCATCCAGACCCCGGCCATCTCCTTGGGGCTGTTTGACCTACAAGAAGTGTGACTGTGCAGAGAAATTCAAACTCCGACCGGTGGGACAGCTGGCTGCAGTCCTTTCCCACTCAGCGATGACTCAGGCAGGCCAGCCCCACTGGAGGCAGGCAGCTGTTTCATGGCTTGCTTCAAGAATGCTGTATTTCCTGGTCTGATTTCTTTAGGGTCTAACCTAAGACCTCTTAGGAATGCACCAGTGATTCTAAGCCAGGCTTCCTGGGGTGCCTTGGGCATCCTCATTTTATCCCGGTGACAGGAGGTGGCTGTTTCAGCAGAAAAAGTTATCACAGTGACTAGGCTGGGCCGACCCACGGGAGAAATGTTCTACTTTCCAACAAAAGGAATCTCTGAAGCGTCTTCATCCTTTTAGGGTTTTAATTATGAAATAAAGCAAATTTATGGGAGAAAAATAAACATTGAACTTCAGTTTTATTTAGGGCTCATTTTCGATGGCCAGGAATAACCCTCATCAAGCCATCACAAACACAGAGGGTAGCGTTGGGAGTACACCTGCAGTGAGATAGATGAACTCCAAAGGAGAATTCTGACAGGGACCCACTGCTGACTGCTCAGCCTCTCTGCAGCTGGATGAGGAGGGAGTTGTAAGTTGAGGGTGTCTCTGGGGGTCCCAGAGGCAGGTGTCCACGGGCCTTCTCTGCCATATCATTGTGGCCCACTGTTGTGGGTTCAGCTGTGTCTCTGCAAAAGATAGGCTGAAGTCCTACCTGACACTCCCACCTGCCCTGGTATCTGTGGATGTCCCCTTATTTGGAAATGGAGTCTTTGCTGATGTTAGCAAGGAAAAATGAGTTCATGCCGAATTTGGTTGGGCCCAAAATTTAATCCCTGGTGTCCTTGTAAGTGTCCCAGTGACACACATGAGACATAGAGGTCATGTGAAGACAGGTAGAAACTGGAAAGGTGCAGTCCAGGTCAAGGAATGCCAGGAGCACCAGCAGCCCCTGGCAGCGAGAAGCACAGAAGGATTCTTCCCACCAGCCATCTGGGGGAACCTGGTCCCGCTGACACCTTGACCTTGGAATTCTACCCTCCAGAACTGGGAGAGGATAAAGGTTCTGTTTCTTAAAGACAGCTGCTTTGTGGCACTTTGTAACAGCTTTCCTAGGAAACAAATACACCCAGGTACCCACATGGGCCTTCTAACAGCTAGCAGCCAGCATCCTCTTCCTTTGTTTCCTGCTTAAGTTCTTGGTACAAAAGTAAACTGGCTCCAGGCATCTTTTGTGACTGTCCTGAGGTCCATTAGCTCTTGATGGTTTAGGGGTGCCCTGGGCCAGTCAATTATAACCCGATGTGTTGGGGTCACATGGAACAGAGTAGGGCTCCTTAAGCCTAAAAGGCCAGAGATGTCCAGTCTCCTAAAGCATGTCCATCAAACCCAGGAGCCTGGCTCCAGAGCCCTTCTGAACATGGACAGGGCCTGAAGGGAGTTTTCTGTGGTGCTGTGCTCTGCTCCGAGAGACCTTTTGCCTTCTCCCCTTTCTCTCTCTGTATATCAATCCAGGTCCTACTTTTCATTGCTAATGGCTGGGGAGAAAAGTAGATCATTTTTACTAATGGAGTTTCTATGGAAAATACAGGGACTTGGGTCCTGGATTCAGATTTCCAAGTCTTGAGTTTAAAGCTAGATTTTGGTACTACTAGGTAAACTTTTCCACCTCACTGAGTTTCCATATCCCTCCTGTGAAATGAAGTCAATGCCATAGATCTGTTTAGAATGCAATCAGATAAGAATGTGGATGTGAACATTCTTTGATCTGGTGGAAGCTCCCACCCCAATCAGAATCTTGCAAGTGAGAAGCAGCTCCCCACTCCAGGACTTGCTGACCGAGGGGCAGACTCAGGGATGGGGTGCTTGCTGGCCACCTGCTTTTATTTTGTCTTTTTAAATAATGCTAATTTGGTTACTCTTAGTAACAGCTATTCCCCATTACTATTACTCATTGCAGGCTCTGAATCATTCTGATGGATACAACTTGACATCAACCAATTTGCCTAATTCATCACCTTTGCATTTCTTTAATACTAAAGGCAAAGTAAGAAGGTTTTCCAACTGGCTTTGCAATTTTCTTTTCTCCTCTTCTCCTGCATCCATGGTGGAAGCAGAGAAGGCTTCCTTCAAAAGGCTTCAAAAGGAGAAATCCACTGACTAGTCCCTGTGTGGCCTCAATCAAGAGCAGAGTGACCATGGCTTTGCTGTATCCTTGACTCTCAGCTCCCAGGGCCGGTTGTTGGGCAGTCATTCATTTTTCTGTCTGTGTTAAGCCCAGCCCAGCTGTGTCTGACTGCAGTCCTAGCTGCCTTGCACTCACGCAAGTTTAGGTATGACCTAAAGGTTGGCACTCTTGTCCCATGGCTCAGCCCAGATTCTCCCCAGCTCTGGTTGTGAAAGGTCCTAGGTGGACTCATCCTTTCAAACCCAGCCCTGCCATCTTCTCCACGGAGGAATAATTCTCCTCCCCTATCCCTTCTCCTGTTCCTTCAATAGGACCTTTAATTCTTTATTTCACATTGCAAACAATAGTGTTCACTGTAACAAAATCAAACAATACAGAAATATATAAGGAAAATTTTATTTTCTTTTCTCTCTTCTCTCTCTCTGTTTCACCCTCACCTTTGCATTCCCCTTGGATAACCAATGTTTTGTTTTGTCTGCATCTTCCAGTGCCTTCCATTGCATACCCACACTGACCTATTCATCCTTATATTCACACACATAAAGGGTTTTTTTCTTAATTTTTTTTTCTTTTTACTTTGGCTGCATTGAGTTTTTACTGCGGCACACCGGCTCCAGAGCACGTGGGCTCAGTAATTACAGTGTGAGGGCTTTGTTGACCCGAAGCACGTTCCCCTACCAGGGATTGAACCCAAATCCCTGGCGTTAGAAAGCAGATTATTAACCACTGGGCCACCAGGGAAGTCCTCTTAATTTTTAAATGGGATCTTACTACATATATACACAATTACCTTTTCTTTGTAACTTGGCAATATATTGTGAACATTCCTTCATACCAGTTCACATATATATAATTAATTTTAATGATTTTATTATGTTCCATACATTTATTCACCCCTTGCTCTCTGTTCTGCAATCTTTGGACACATATCTTTTTTTTTCTCTATGGAAAAGTCTCAAATGTGTGACTTCTGGATCAAAGGCTGCGACATACTTAATTCCTGCAGTTACTACCAGATAGGGTGTAGTGACAATATGGAGATGTCTGTTTCCTCACACTTTCACCAGCTTTTCGAGGTTATTAGTAAATAGTTTCCATTTGTGCCTATCTGCTGATTGACAAGTGGCATTTTATTGCTCTAACTTGTATTTCCCTAAATGCTAGTGAGTTGGAGCATCTTTTTATATTTATTGGCCCTTTGTATTTCTTTTCCTGTGAATTCCTGTCCAAGTCTTTTGTCCATTTTTAATTGTATCTTTTAACACTGAATGCCTGATATTACAGTTATCTTTGTATCTGTCCAACATTCCCCATAATAAGAGCTAACATTTACATAGCGTATAAAGTACTTTTTGCATGCATTAACTCTTTATGTCCTTGCTATGATTTTATGAGATATCTGTGATTATCCTCAGTTTGAGGAAGCCAAAGCTCAGAGATCTGCTCAAGATGCTTGGGCTTTCAGTGGCAGGACTGAGACCCTCAACAGCCTTCCACAGCACTGCCTGAAGGATCCATGGGTGACTTATTCTTCCATATGGTGCCTTGCATAGGCCTTATGCCAGGAAGTAGTTGCAGAATGGGTAGGGAGACATGTGATGGATGGATTGATGGGGGAACTGGTAGAGAAACTCAAGGATACATGAAAAGATGGAGAGTTGGCTCAATTTCCCAATTTAATCACTTCACCCCACCCTCATGTTTGTCTCCTGAATCCCTGCTAAGAGACACTCTTCTCAACCTTCATTATCATTGCCAGGCATGGTCTTCTGGACCTTTCTGTATTTCTTGACTTTCCCTCAAATAGTGAGGTATCTCTGACCCACACATGGAAAACAGCCCCTTGCCTCAGGTAGACATCATTTCAAAAGTGTCACAGAAAGGAAAGGCATAATACAGCAATTCTCAACTAAAGTTGAAACTGCATCCCCTTTGGCAATGTCTGGAGACATTTCTGGTGTCACAACTGGGAGAGAAGCTGCTTCTAACATCCAGTGGGTTGAAGCCAGGCATGCTGCTAAACACCCTCCAATGCATAAGACAGTACCCACAAAAAGAATTATTCTGCCCAAAATATCAATAGTACTACCCTTGAAGAGCCCTGGCTTCAAGTCACAGCAAGCCAAGAAGCCATGCAATGAAAGGGAAGGATAGAGGGTTTGCAAACTCAAGGGACTCGGCTTTGCCTGCACCTCAGCTGTATGATCTTGGACCAGTCATGTAGTCTCTCTCTAAGCCTTTCTTTTCTCAAATAACAGATGGGGATAATTATATCTTCCTTGAGAAGGGATTGGGAAAATGCAGCAGAATGACAAATGTGAAAGCGTGCCAGGTAAGGTCATGAGGAAGCATTTGGGAAATTTTCTGGTTTATCAGAGGCTTCCCTCACAGCTCAGTTGGTAAAGAATCTGCCTGCAATGCAGGAGACCCCGATTTAATTCCTGGGTCAGGAAGATCCGCTGGAGAAGGGATAGGCTACCCATTCCAGTATTCTTGGGCTTCCCTGGTGGCTCAGCTGGTAAAGAATCCGCCTGCAATGCAGGAGACCTGGTTTCGATCCCTGGGTTGGGAAAATCCCCTGGAGAAGGAAAAGGCCACCCACTTCAGGATTCTGGCCTGGAGAATTCCATGGACTGTATAGTGCATGGGTCGCAAAGAGCAAGTTTGGGGGCCTTGGCTTCTACTCTCTGGGTTTCTGGACTGACTGTGTGTGGGGTCTTCAGATGTAAAAATGCAGGTGTTTGTGGTTTAGAGTCCAAAAGGCGAGCTGAATGCTAATCTCCCGGTGTCCTTGTTTGCTCCTCTGGAAACTTCACGGGTGGACAGCTAATCAATGGGCGGAAATGATGACTCCTGCATTGTGCACATGCCGACTGGCAGCCCGTGGCTGAAGCCCGGGCCTCGGGAACATGCTCTTCCTCTTGAAGGAAGGCTGAGCCAGGAATGGAGGTGGAATTCCGAGTCCTGGGTCTGGTTGGCTGGGAGCAAAATCTGATGCATTTGGGGCATCAGACAAGGTGGCAAAGGAAAGAGGGTCAGATGAGGAAGTGTCGAAATTAGGGCCTGGAAAATCAAGAAGAACTAAAAGGGGAAAGAGAAAGGAAAGTAGGAAGAGATCTTGAGGAATTTTGGAGCCTGAGAAAGATCCTCAAAAAGGCATTTTACACTCAGTCTTGGGATGGGAAATGATTTTTCTAATCAGCCCTTTCCACCTCATCTCAACTCTGACCTCACCCTCACAGCTGACAACATTTCCTAACCCAGACTGCAATCTCTTCTCTATCCCAACCAGGCCCTGTCCTCTGGTCTCTCTTTTCCCCATGCCTAGATTGCCAACCCTTCCTTCAACCTCTCTGCTCTGACTAGAATCCCATCCACCATCCTTGGCTCCATCCATCATGCTGACTTTGGTAAGGAAAGAGAAAGGGTGAGGGCAGAGGAGAGGAGCTGGTTGCTTTTGAACAGAGGGAATCAAAACTCCCCAGCTGACTTCCAGCTTATTCTGCCCCAAGGACCAGAAGGATAGTCTTTTCCTTAATATATTTGGGGCTAGAATCAGCCTATGCACAAATGGACGTGTTCTGTTTCGGGTCATAAATGGTGGTTCATGAGCATCTTCCCAGAGTTTCTGGAATTCACAGCTTGAATGCACTTAGGACTCACACCCTAAGCCAGGTCTGCATCTTCCCAGCATGATTGACCCCAAACCCATGGCCTTCTTGCCTTTCTAGAACTCTTGGGCTAGGATTGCCGTCAGCTCAGTAAGAAGCTTCTATGGGGGTGGAGGAGAGGAACAGATAAAGTCAAGGATGTCAGGTTAGCTTGTAAGGTGATTCAGACCCTAATTCTGGGAAGGAAAAACCCCAGGAAATTCCTTAATCAGTGTTTCTCATTCAGCAGTAGTGGCAGGCGGGGTGGAAGGGACACAGACCGCCTGTCTCCCTATGTGGGGACCAGCCCCTGGGAGAGTCAGGGCTGCCTCCAGCCTGTCTGGGTGGGGTGGGGATTGTGGGGCTGGTGTGGCAGCTGTGGGCTGCACGGAGGCCTGTCAGGGAGGAATGATTAATGAACAGCCGCACCAGCTGAGGCTAACCTTTGGAGAGCCGGGCAGGACATCTGCAGAACTGTCAGCGCTCTGACAAGGACAGAGCTGAACAACCAATTATGCCGCCATCACTAAGGTGGGCTGTCACTTTAATCCCAGCCATTCACTTAGGCAAGGACAGGGAAATTTCTCCTCTGTGGAGGAGTATGCCTTGACCACCTTAACCATTTCAGGACAGGGCAGGGGCCCTTGATGGAAGCTGCCCCAGCAGCTGCTCTTGATAATTTTTCCCCTTTCTGGGCTTTTCTCCTGGTTTCCAGTCTCTCTTTCCTACCAGCCATGGAAACAGAATTCCAAAACCACATGGATTCCTCCCATTCCATTCTGCTGCCTTCCAGGGTTTGCAGGATAAAGTCTGAATTCCTTAACCTGGCATCAAAGCTCTTCATTCCATGGTTCACTCCATCATTTTCTAAGGAGCGATTACCTATTGAGAATTTGGTATGTAGTAGGCAGCCTGCTCTCTCATGAGCAGAGTAATTAAACACAAGAGAGTTCTTACCCTTTAGAAGCTTGTGATCTCAGAATAGAGGCAGATAAGTAAGTCCTTGAGTAGAGTATAAGATCTCTCATAGAGGTAGTAATAGAAAGCTGTGGGGAGTCAGAGGAGACAGTACAGCTGGATTGGTGGGGCAGAGGGTCAGGGATAATCCTGGGCTTTATCTAACGTGCTGAGCACACATTTGTCAGACAGAGAGGTAGGGAAAGGACCAAGACACAAAGGTAAAAAATTCATGAATTCCAGCAATGGCAAGTAATTCCATGTGTCTAAAATGCCAGGTATATGAGAAGCAGTTGATAAGTCTGGAAGAGTGAGGACCAAGTGGCGAAGGGCTTTGAAGGCCAGAAAAAGTGATTTAGGCTTTATCCTGTCTTTTGGACTAGATTTGGGAAAATGCCCTCCTACCTATGTTTTTGACATTCTCTATAACTCTGTTTTACCATATATCCTGGTTTCCAACCACAATGGAATGGACTTTTTGTCATTTCCTGACCTTACCATATTTTCATACACCTATGTTTCTGCTCTTGCAGTTTTCTCAATCTGAAATGTCCTTCCCCTATTCTTTGCTGTAAAGCTGGGAACTGTGTTTAGCTGCTGATAACAGAGGCCCCAAAGAAGTGTAGCTTAAGCAAAATGAAGGCTTTTCTTTCATGTAACATGAAGTTTAATGATAAGATTACATGATAAGTAATTCAGCAGGAAGACCACAGTATCACCAGGTTACCCAGGATCTTTCCAGTTTTCTGTTGCATCATCCTTAGTGTATAGCTTCCAACCTCAAAATCATCTCATGGTCACACAGTAGATGCTAGAGCTACAGGCTTCGTATCCTCATTCCAAGAAAGAGGAAAAGGAGAAAGACAAGAAAAGGGTACTTTTCAAATAAGTTAGCCACTTTGAGCTTTTCTAGACATTTTACATGATGTAAAAATAGAATAATATAATACAATAATCCTTCTAAAAAATGAAGAAGAGAACATTAAAGTATGTTTAGCTATTTATCTTCAATAGAAAAATCTTAAAGGATTCTAACATGACAATTAAAAAAGTGTAAATTAAGATTTATTTTTAAAAAATATTAAATGGGGAATAGTAGTATTAGAGCCAACATTTGTCTTCTAATGCATTAAAGAAAATGAATACAAAGAAACTAGAATCCATCTACCAATAGACAAGTAGAAAAAGAAAGACAGTTAATATAAGATGAAAGAAAAAAAAACTAGTTGTAATGATGTGTATGAATGCATTAAACTCCCCTATTAAAATATAAAGACAGTCATATTTTAGAAAAAGTAAAATTTGACTATATTTTACCTTTTGGACAATCAACTAAGTTAATGTTAGAAAAAATAACTTTTTAAAGGGATGAACAGATGCACAGGCAAACATGAAGAAATAGGGACCACAATATTAATTGGGCATAGTATAATAAGTCAGAACAATGAAGAATTAAACAAGAAAAAGAATCTTGTTTTATGTAGATGAAATTCCAGGTTGAAAAGTTATATTCATTTATTTATTTTATGGCTGCATCAGGTCATAGTTATGGCACATGGGCTTCTCTCTGGTTGCAGCTTGCAGGCTCAGTAGCTATGCACGTGGGTTTAGTTGCTCTCCAGCATACGGGATCTTAGTTCCCCAACCAGAGATGAAACCTGCATCCTCTTCACTGGAAGACAGACTCTTTACAACTGGATGACCAGGAAAGTCCCTAGGGATCCCAGTTTTAACCTGAGTAGGAGTCAGAAATCTCTCTTTCTTTTGGGATACCAGAAATCTATGTGAACAGAGGCTGAAGGGTCTCTTGGGAGAGAACTCAAGCTGTGTCCACTGCAGGGGTTGAGATATGCTTTGTATGTCCTCTGAGATGACGTGTCTTCCTGTGCCCAAAGTCTTTTCGCCTGAGATTTTAGAAGGCTCATCATTAGGAATAAAGAAACCAAGTGCAATGAGTGTAATCTGGGAAAGAAACCTTAGTCACCAGAGGTGAAGCAATTCTTAGGACAGTGTGGTATCTATTATTGGAATTTACCTTTGGGCCCATTTCCAGGTATTTTGCTAATATGTCTTGTAGAAAGTATGGAAATTGTAGTCAAAGATTTAAATGATTATTTTCTCAAAAAGATGGTGAAAGAAAGAAAGAGAGCAGCAGTAGATCCTTGAGATCCCTATAACAGAATATAGTGCAAAAGGTCAAGAGAGCTATTCATTCACCTCTGCTTTGAATTTGGTACCATGCAACTTGATTGGTGTCTGGAAAATATTTACTCTGTTAGCAGTATGGAGTAAGTCTGTAGTAAGAGAGAATAGGCATTTAAAACACTGTTACAGTAATCTAAACCAGAAGTGAAATTTGGCATCAAAAGGGCTCCAGCAGGCTGCTAGTCTCTTCTGTCCATGGGATTTCCCAGGCAAGAACACTAGAGTGGGGTGCCATTTCCTTCTCCACTGGATCTTCCCAACCCAGGGATTGAACCTGGGTCTCCTGCATTATAAGTGGATTTTTAACCAACTGAGCCTCCAGGGAAACATAATATCATTAGTGCACAGCAAAGAAACATGGGCACTTAACATATAAATGCATAGTTGTATCCCATGGAAGCCTGGAAGAGAAGCAGTGGAGAAGCACTTATGGAGTAACTGGGATCAGACTTTCCTCCCATTGTAAACAACTAGAAATCTAGACAAACTGTATGAAGTAACTGTTTTCAAGCATTAGACAATGACAGTGCAGGGCTGTGCTTCCTTAAAGAAGGGGAACAAATAAGGTAAGCTTGATAGTTATTTCATATTTCAGTCTGGAGGTGTTTTCTGGATCATGGTTCCATGAAAGGGATCACAAAACTTGCTGGTTAAATATACAGACATCAGAGAGAAAAAGACTGAAGTAATTATAATTTTCAGGGAAGAATACTAGAGAAGAGGATGCTACCCATTAAAATCAATCCAGGAATTTCCACGAAATCCCTTTAAATCTGTTGCTGAATCCTCAGCTACCCAAACCTGGGCAAAGAATGACCAAAGGGTTTTAAGCTGAACAATTCCCAGAACTCACACAAGTCTAGGATAAGTTAGAGTTCTGACCTTTAAAGATGGAGAGGCACTATAAATATTTCAGATATTCAACAGAGACCCCAGAAAGGCTTGCTTTAGTAAAAGGGTTAAACTAGTCCTAGAGTAAAGTCTATTATAGACCTCTCCTAACAAAGCTTCAACCTTGAAAGAATCAAACATTTGCAAAAACTTATCTGCCTGTCAAAACAAAGTTTAACATTCCTTGAGGGAAGTCACAAAAATTCAGAATCCAACAGCATAATACAATTTTCAGCTTGTAATAAAAAACTATTAGATAATTTAAGGAACAGGATAATGTGGCCTGTAACCTAGAAAAAATCAACCATTTAAAGTGAAATTAGAAATGACAAACATAATGGAATCAGTAGTCAAGAATTTAAAAATAAAAAAAAGAATTTAAAAATAGTTATGAATGTTTGCATATGCTAAAATAGTTAAATAAAAATATAAATAGAATGAGGAAGTGAATGATTTTTTAAATAAAAAGAATCTAGTGGAACTTCTAGAAATTAAACATACAATATCTAAAATGAAATATTCACTGAATGGGATTAGCCACAGATTAGACACTACAGAAGAAAACACCAGTGAACTTGAAGACATAGCAATAGAAACTATTCAAATAAAAGCATAAATAGAAAAAAATCTGAAAAAAAAATTGAACAGAGTCTTAATGACCTGTGGAACAAGATGAAATTAACATTGATGTAATAAGAGTCCAAGAAGAGGTGGGGAAAGAAATTTTAAAGGAAAATAAATTGTCAAAAATTTCCAAATTTGATGAACTCACAGATCCAAGGAACTAGATGAGCCTTAAGTAGGATAAACTCACTAAGGCACTTCATAATCAAATAGCTGAAGAACAGTAATAAAGAAAAACATCTTTAAAGCACTTGGAGTATAAAAACACATTACATATAATATTTAAGAATAACCACAAGCTTCTTTTCAGAAACTAATCAGAAGACAATGGAATGATATCTTTAATCAGCAAGCCAATCAAACTATCAGCCTAGAATTTCTATATCTGGAGAAAATAGCTTTCAAAAACAAGGCGAAATAAAAGATTTTTTTAGATAAAAGCTGACAGAATTTATTGCCAACATAAATATTTAAAATTTTTCTTTAGGCTTAAGGAAAATGAGACCAGATGAAAACATGGATATACACAAAAGAATAAAGAGTGCTAGAAAGAGTAAATACATGAGTAAATATGAATATGTTCTTTCTATCACTTTTAAATTTCTTTAAAACTTAATTGTCTTTAAGGAGAAAGTAATACAATGTATTGTTACATATATAGAAACATAATGAAATGAAAATATGCTATCACAAGGCTTCTATATTACATCTAAAATGGCATATATAGTATTATTGAAAGGTAAACTGTTGTGTGCTGTAACCTTTATAAAATTAAACAAATGGTATAACTAACAAGCCAATGGTATTATTGGAATATTAAACAATTCTGAATCCAAAAGCAGGCAGGACCGTTCTGTGCTCAGTTGTGTCCAGCTCTTTTGCAACCCCATGGACTGCAGCCTGTCAGAATCCTCTGTTCATGGGATTTTCCCAGCAAGAATACTGGAGTGGGTTGTCATTTCCTTCTGCAGGGGATCATCCCCATGCAGGTATCAAACCCAAGTCTCTTGAGTCTCCTGCATTGGCAGGCAGATTCTTTACCACTAAGTCGTCTGTGAAGCCCCAAAAAGAAGGCAGGAGAAAGGGATTAAGAAAGAGCAAATAAAAAACTAACAGCAAGGCTGTAGGCTTAAATCTAATCATATCAATATTTACACAAAAGTGTGGATGTTTAAACATTACAATTGAAAGGCAGAGGTTATCCTACTGGATAAAAAAAAACCAAGACCCAACTGTAAGATGACTATAGGAAATCTACTTTAAATATAAATCAAATACATTAAAACTGAAAGGATGCAAAAAGATATATCATGTAAACATTAATCAAAAAGATAGAATAGGTATGTTAATATCAGACAAAATATATTTTGGGAGAAATGTTATTATAAATATTCACAAAGATAAAAAGGTCAATTCATTAGGAAGACAGAACAATCCTAAAGGTCCCTAATAACAGAGCTTCAAAATATAAAACAAAAACTGATAAAACTTAAAGGATAGCTAGAGAAAAGCACAAATACAGTTGGAGATTTCAACCCTCCTCTCTCACTAACTGATACAACAAATAGTAAAAAGCGTCTTATATACGCTTATAAACAAATGTATATAAGACCTGAACAGCACTATCAGCCAAACTGACTTTTTAACTAAGGATGGAAATCAACAAAGTAGAAAAGAAACAGTAGAGAAAATTAATGAAATCAAAAGCTGTTTATTTAAAAAGTTGAACAAAATTGATAAACCTCTAGATAGACTAATAGAGAATAAAAGAGCAAAGACACAACTTATCAATATCATGAAAGAAAGAAGACATCCCTGCAGACCCTCTAGATATTAAGGCAGAAGAAGCAATTTCAATGATGCCATAACAATAATTTCAACAACTTAGATAAAGTGGACTCATTTCTTGAAAGACACTATATTTTATTTTTTCATAATATTTCCCTTTTTAAAGATTTTTTAAAAAATTGACAGATAGTTGATGTACAATATTGTGTAAGTTATAGGTGTACAATATAGTGATTCACAAATTTTAGAGGTCATGCTCCATTTATAGTTAGTATAAAACATTGGCCATATTCTCTTTGTTGTGCAATATATCCTTGTAGCTTATTTTATATACAGTAGTTTGTACCTCTTAATGCCATATCTCTGTATTGCCTCTCTACACCCTTCCCTCTCACGACTGATAAGCACTAGGTTGTTCTCTTTTTCTGTGAGTCTGTTTCTTTTTGTTATATTCTTTAGTTTGCTCCATTTTTTAGATTCCATATACAAGTGATACCATGCAGTAGGTGTCTTTCTTTGTTTGACTTATTTCATTTAATTCCCTCCAGGAATAATTTCCTCCAGATTCATTCATGCTGTTATTGTTGTTTAATCTCTTGGTCACATCTAGGTCTTGCGACCCCATGGACTAAAACTCACCAGGCTCCTCCTCCTCTAGAGGACCGTCCAGACCCAGGGATTGAACTGGCGTCTCGTGCATTGCAAGTGGATTCTTTACCACTGAGCCTCCAGGGAAGCCCCCATTCATGTTGCTGCAAATGGCAAAATTTCATTCTTTTTATGGCTGAGCAGTATCATTGCATTGGGCTTTCCTAGTGGCTCAGTGGTAAAGACTCCACTTGCTAATGGAGAAGATGTGGATTGGACCCTTGGGTCAAGAATATCCCCTAGAGAAGGAAATGGCAACCCACTCCAGTATTTTTGCCTGGGAAATCCCATGGACAGAGGAGCCTGGCAGGCTGCAGTCTATGGGGTCACAAAGAGTTAGACACAACTCAGTGACCAAACAACAAGAGTATTCCATTGCATACATATTCCACATTTTCTTCATCCATTCATCTGTTGATGAACACTTAGGTTGCTTCCATATCTTGGCTATTGTAAACAATGCTGCTATGAATATGGGGTGATTTTGTTGAAAGACAAATTTAAATTTAAAACTGACTGAAGAATAAATAGAAAATCTGAATTGTTCTCTATATTTCCATAAGAAATAGAATTCATAATTTCAACATCTTCTCACAAAGGAAATTTGAGTCCTAGATGGCCTCAACAATGGATTCTATCAAACACAATTCCATACAAACTGAAAAAATCAAAGCAGGAGAACACCTGCCAACTCCTTCCATGAGGTCAACATTATCCAGATACCCAGATCAGACACAGACATCGTGATAAAAGCAGACTACAGAGCAATATCATTCTTGAACCTAGAAGAAAGGCCGTAACACCAGGTAGACTTGTCAGCCCTCACAGCATCCTCATGAGAAATCATGGTGCTGGAAGATACAGAACTCACAAGTGGACACTGGTGGGGCAGAGAGTGCAGTCTAGGAGAGGGAACTTGTTAATGAGCAAATGTGAACCCCTGTCCCCTGAGTACTCCTGAATATAACAGAGAGAGACTATGAGGAAATCTACAGAGTCTACATTAGTGGGTGGGACTAAGAGCTAGTGAAATTGTGGCGTCATTTGCTACCACATACAATAAGTACTAGAAAACCTGGGTTTTATTGGCAGAATGCACATGTTAAACTGAGAGTATAATTTCAAGCACCCTTAGGCACAAAAGAAGGCAGAGCATCAAAGAACTGATGCCTTCAAACTGTGGTGCTGGGGAAGACTCCTGAGAATCTCCTCGACAGCAAGGAGATCAAACCAGTCAATCTTAAGGAAAATCAACCCTGAATACTCATTGGAAGGACTGATGCTGAAGATGAAGCTCCAGTATTTTGGTCACCTGATGTAAACAGCTGACTCATTGGAAAAGTCCCTGATGCGGGGAAAGATTGAGGGCAGAAGGAGAAGAGAATGTTAGAGGATGAGATGGCTGGATGGCATCACCAATGTA
Organism: Oryx dammah; assembly: GCF_014754425.2. Taxonomy (NCBI): domain Eukaryota; kingdom Metazoa; phylum Chordata; class Mammalia; order Artiodactyla; family Bovidae; genus Oryx; species Oryx dammah. The sequence goes on from NW_024070212.1 coordinate 105,367,244, forward strand.
ATGGACATGAACTAGGGCAAACTTCAGGAGATGGTGAGGGACAGGGAGGCCTCGTGTGCTGCAGTACATGGGTGGCAAGATTGGGTGACTGAATGACAACTGGAACAAAATAATTTTGCATCCAAAGATATAAAGCAAAAGCTATCAAATATATAAGAATAAATGGTTGGGAATACAACTATGATGAGAGATTCCAATATTCCTAAATAAATTTCTAAGTATCCAATAAATCTTATTTATTTTTATTCATACCTTGGTAAATCTTTTTTATGTATATATTCACCTTTAATTTGAGCTCAGAAACTTTGCTTTTTATTTTTCTTTTCTTTTTTCAAAATCATGTCTTTGATTATTACTTCTGGTATAGATATTCTATATGCATCTTTGGCAGCGTCTTTAATTTTTCAATTGAATTTTCTGTTTTCTTTTTGTCCTCCATGTTTCTTTTTTCCCACTGCTTAATCCTTGCTTTTTCCCCGATGTGAGAGCTGGACTGTGAAGAAGGCTGAGTGCTGAAGAATTGATGCTTTTGAACTGTGGTGTTGGAGAAGACTCTTGAGAGTCCCTTGGACTGCAGGGAGATCCAACCAGTCCATTCTGAGGGAGATCAACCCTGGGATTTCTTTGGAAGGAATGATGCTAAAGCTGAAACTCCAGTACTTTGGCCACCTCATGCGAAGAGCTGACTCATTGGAAAAGACTCTGATGCTGGGAGGGATTGGGGGCAGGAGGAGAAGGGGACAACAGAGGATGAGATGGCTGGATGGCATCACGGACTCAGTGGATGTGAGTCTGAGTGAACTCCGGGAGATGGTGATGAACAGGGAGGCCTGGCGTGCTGCGATTCATGGGGTCGCCAAGAGTCAGACACGACTGAGCGACTGAACTGAATTGAACTAAGAATTTTTAAAACTCCACTCCCAAGTCCCCCACATTAATTTTCTTTTCAAATACTATTACTATTGTTACTATTATTATATTACTAGTTCTATTTTGCTGGTCTTTGTAATCTACCCTTTACTTAAGCCAGAAACATGGGTGCAAACTGACTTTATGCTTATCTCTTTCCCCTCCCATTTCAATGCATCATCAAGTCCTATAGCTTTAATCTTCAAAAGATGTCTTGGAACCAACCTTATCTCTATTCTCACAGCGGATACTCCCTTTGTTTGGTTCCTCATCATTTCTCTTCAGGATTATTACAAAAGCTTTCTAACTGATCTGGACTCTAGCATTTTAGGACAATAGCCTGATTCCTTAGCTGACTTAAGACGCTGCTTATAATTTGGCCCTTGTCTTCTTCTCCAGATGCATCTCTTCCTCTCTTTGAAGCTGAACTAATTAGCATTCCTGAACCAGCCAGCCTTCCCCTTATTCTTGTGATTCTGTGTGTACTACCTAGGCATTACTGCCTATACCCCCCTGGCAACTGCTAATTTGTCCCTCAGATTCAGCTTAAACGTCATAATCACTGGGAGCCTTCTTTCAACCAGTCATCCTCCCTAGTCTCTGTCAAGTGGGATCCCCCAGACCCCACATTCTCTTCTATCACAGCACACCACACGATACTATAACCCTCTCTCATGCATCCATCTCCCTCACCCCCAGAATGTGAGCTCCCTGGGACAGGGATTATCTTATTCATCTTTATTTCCCTAGCGCCCAGGACAAGGCCTAGTATAAAGTGTTTTTGTTGAATAAAAAACCTAGAGTGATGGCCCTAATAATTCCAAGTCCTAGATGGACAGTGCTCACACTCACTCTCTGCTTAATGCTGATTTAATCTAGCTCCTAGACTCTGCAATACAAGCTGCAGAAAAGTCAGCCACTAAACAAGCTGAGCCTCCAGCTCCAGACACAAGGTATGGCACCCAGTAGGTATTCAACAGACATTTCTTGAGCTGAACTTGACCGCAATATATTATTCTGTCTTAAATTGGGCCTGTGCATTGAGAAAAGAGCTGGAAATCAGTGATGGAAGGCTATTTAACAGCACCCAAACCAATCTCCATAGGATTGTATGGGTTTTATTTTCTATGGGGAAGTAAGGGGACTACTGAAGAAAATAAACCCAGTGCTGCTCATTGGAAGGGTTGTGATGACAGAAGTGCTGGTGACTTAGCAAGAAGGCCTCTGTTGTGAGGTGTTTCTAAAATTGGCCAAATTCAGTATTATGGGCAGCAGCATTGCAATCTCCTGCCCATTCATAGGAGGCATCTAGCAGGTGGAAATCAGATTTAGAGTAAAATCATGTCTGTAGGAAAAATAAATAACAAGGTACCAGGCTCCCTCCATCCTGCTCCCTTAATACCTAGATGCAGTGAGAGGTCCAAAAGGTAGAACGGTGGCTGGATATTGCTAGCCAATGGTGCCTAAATTAAGAGGGCAATCCCAGAGAGAAAGATCCAGAAGCAGATGCAAAAGGATGATGATACTGCCCTATGTGCAGCAGCTGCATCCATCTGGACCAGGGCATTGCTTTCTGCTGAACCACGCCCAAGGGCCACTTTAAGAAGTAATAATGAGAGTTAATCAATTATTGTGCAGGAGTGGGAGAGAGAAGTGGTTTTCCTAAGCACTGCTTGCTAAAATCTGAAATTACAGAAGAAAGCATTTACTTTCCTTAGCTTTTCAGTTCAGTTTTAATTTGATGATTTTTCACTGAGCGCCTCTTGGTTGCTGGCAACTGTTGCAGGGGTCAGAGATCCAAAGAAGAATGAGACACAGTCTCTGCCATCAGGGAGTTCTCAGTGTGCCCAGATGGTCGGAAGACAGGGAGAAGAGCTGGGCTGGCCCAGGGTCTAACATAAGCACAACTGTTCAAGAGTCGAAAGCCAGAGCCTGAGATGGGCAGAGAGCTCTCCTTGGGGCTCATCGGAGTCAAGCAAATCCCAAGGCGGCTGGACCCCCATGGGAAGGGGTGTCCAAACCAGCAGATGGGAGTGGACATTAGACAGCTACAAAGATAAGAACCAGGCAACTGGAAATGGGATAAGTAAGGCTGCTGTGTGGGGAGTTGTGGGAAGAAAGCGAAGACCTAAAATTAAGCCCAAACTGGTCAGATCTGGAGGTACTCAGAGCATCCAAGGAACCAGAAGACAAGGGTCACTCCTGCTGCCTTTGGTCTCCTATAACTTCATTCAGTGTCTCCATTCCAGGTATTAAATGCCATCCACGTGACTTCTGTCCTAGCGCTGTGGAGAGAGACACACAAAGCACCCAGGGTTAAAGCATTTGTTAGGTGAGCAAGGAGCTCCTGAGGCCGGGGCAGAGGAGGGGGGTCAGGACAGGTTCTGGAAGCAATGACACTTGACTGAAGCATCCTGGAAGGGTCAGGCCAACCTTGGCCTTGGCTCACTCCCAGGAGGAACCGCCCTCCCAGCATCGGATGTCTGAGTGACTGGCAGTCCTGCTTCGCTCCTTTCCTGAAATTCCGCTCCACCAACTGTTCTGGGGCTGGAACACTGAGATTCTGCAAAGCAGTGGGCCTATTGGGATGCACAGGCGGCAGCCTGCCTGCCATCTCCTCTTCTTTCCCTGGGCTGTGTTCCCAGGGAAGGCGCGAACCTTCTTTTCCGTGTCTCTTGGGTGGAACATTTGAATTCCCCTGGGAAGCCCCACTAATTCAAAACTCAGTGATTCAGAAACGGTGATCCTATGAATAGGGACTTGGATTAACTTGTTCCTTGAAGCTTGATGTGAAGGATGGATTTTTTTTCTAATTATATAAATAGGCAAGATTTCATAGGTAATGATGCGTTTTAAAGCTATTTTTAAAGGCTTTAAGAGGAATCAGAGTCACAGAAGAGATCTTGAATCATTCAGTTCAGTCACAGGTTGGTTGGGTACCCAACTTCTGCTTGCATGGTTACATACCTCCTGTGACAAGGAATTCATTCCTTCCTGAGGCAGTGGATACATTTTGCAGCAGGTTGATTTAGTTCAGTTCAGTTACTCAGTCGTGTCCAACTCTTTGCGACCCCATAGACTGCAGCATGCCAGGCTTCCCTGTCCATCACCAACTCCCAGAGCTGGCTCAAACTCATGCCCGTCGAGTCCATGATGCCATCCAACCATCTCATCCTCTGTCATCCCCTTCTCCTCCTGCCCTCAATCTTTCCCAGCATCAGGGTCTTTTCCAATGAGTCAGTTCTTTGCATCAGGTAGTCAAAGTATTGGAGCTTCAGCTTCAACATCAGTCCTTCCAATGAATATTCAGGACTCAGTTCCTTTAGGATGGACTTGTTTGATCTCCTGCTATCCAAGAAGGTTGATTAGAAGGGTCAATCAGTCAAACAGGTTGATTAGAAGGGTCTTTTTCATAATGAAATCTGTGTAGGCTCCTTATTGTTCATATTTCTGGCCTCTGGAGCTGCACAGTTTATGCCACAAGGCTGCCCATCAGAGGCCTGAAGATAAGCTGTCTGGGTCTTTTCTTGACTGGTTCTACACACAGCCATTTGTGTAGAACACAATGGAGGCCTCAAGGCCTCGAGCCTTGGAGAAATTGCAGACTTTCTGGGTGAGAAGCCCTCCCAGGGATAGAAGTGGTTGGACAGCAGCTGCAAAGCCCTAGCCTGGAAACCTCAGGCCAGGGAAGGACTGGAAAGGGGAAGGGATTCCAGGCCCGCTGTGCCCTGAAACCAGGCTCCTGGAGGAGGTTGAAGAGCTGAAGCTATAAGGCACAGTGCTGTGGAGCAGAGCACCCTTGCAGAAGGCTGACTGCAGGAAATAGGAACCAGGCAGCTGGGTTAACTGAGTCTCTCCTGTCCTCTTCCTTCCCTGGATCCTCACTCTTCCCCTTCCTTCTGCTCTTCTTTTCTCTCTGATCACAATTTTTGGCTTGCATCCCCATCCCCGACTCTTGTCTCTTTCAGCCTCTCATCCTCTTTCTTTCCTATTCCTTCTATGTCGCTTTCTTTCTTTCTACTCTGGTTCTTCTCTCTGTTTTCCTGCCCTTTCTGTCTCCATCACTGTTTCTGTGAGTCTCTCTCCCTCTGCCAAAGATATATTCAAAGAGAATATATTATATACACAAATGAAGCTTGACTATAGCAACTTGTGAGCTGGGCTTCATTTACCTGTTATCTTGAGTGCTTTCTGTGTGGCCAGTGACCCTTCCTTGAAATAGAATTCTATTCCCTGCTTCTGAGTGATGGTCTCTGCATCCATTTTGGGAAAGTTGAGAACAGGTAATTTCTGCAGAAGCAAACAGGGTAAATAGATGAAAATCCAGATTCACAAATACAAAATGATTTGCTTCAGGAATTATTTAAATAGCCAGTGCATCTACAATATGATTCAATTTATAAACATTAGCTTCACATGCAACCTCTATGTAACTTCCCTCTTATGTACGGTGAGTTCATATATCAGTCTTTAATATAATGTTTAAAAAATCGCAACATGTTTGGCAGCCTGAATTCTTATTCCTTTGGGCAGTTGGAGGAAGCAAAGTCTTTTCTGAAAGCAGCTTGACATAGTAGAAAAAGCACAGATTTTTTAATCCCAGCTTCTAATTCTTTGGGTTTTAGGAAGGTTTAGACTCTCTGAGTCTCTATTTTCTCATCTGTAAAGTGGGGACAATAAAGCAACCTCACAGGTCTATTGCAGGGAAGAAATGAATTGATATTTTAAATTCACAACCTTTGAAGCTATTAAGATTACTTGAAAGTTGAGAAGCAAGCATATCTGAGGTCTTACTTGGCATTTTCTAACCATGGTTAGCAAAGCCATAAAGATTTGGAGACTGTATTATGAAGGCCATGGCTCTTTGCAGTAAAATCTAACATAAGAAATACCATCAATTCCCAGCATTGAAAGGGAAGATTGTTTGACAAGTTGGGATGTGGAGACACCACTACAGCACTCAGTTATTAATAGTTGGGTTAACAGGAATATTTTAAATGGTATGTTTGGACGATTACATTCCTTAGAGGCAATAGTTAGATATGAATGTAAAATTTGGAAATTCTTGGCTCTATACAAAAATGTAGTGTCCAATGATCCATCAGGAGATGCAAATTTCAACAATAAATAGAAAAGATGAAATCTTGAATCAATTCATACCAATAAGGAGTGAAATAGAGAGGTGAAGGAGTAATTAAGCAGAGAGGAAGTTGTAGGATTGGAGGGAACCCACTGTGGAGAACGATGGTTCGGACTAGACGTGGTGGGGGCTACAAGGTACTTGATTAGTTTCCTTGTGAATTAAGAGAGTGAGAGGCCAGAAACTGGGTGGCAAGACCCAGCCAGAGGGTTCTAGAGGATTCTCCCAGAGGCAGTGTCTAGTCAGCACTGGACGAGACCCTCACTTTTTAACACCAAGCTGACTTTGAATTCATAGCCCATGGAGTGAGTGAAGGACTCAGGATCAGTGAAAAGCATTTTACTCAGTTCTGGGACTAAATCCAGGCCAGATTGTTTTAAACAGTCATAGATACTAGTTAATGATTAGAACAGAATGAAAAGAACGGAATGAAAGCACACTAATGATTTCCTTCAGTCCTACCCTCAATGTGCTGAAAAAAAAACCCTCTTTTAAAATGTTTCCAGTTGCCTTCTTTACTCTTTCAGTTTACATTCTCTTCTCAGACCCTCCCAATTGAATCTCTGCCTCACTTCTGCAAGACTGCTTGTGGCCACAGATCACTAGTGGCCGCCATGTTGCTAAATCCAGTGACCACTTCTCCAAGCTTATTTTATTTGACCATCAGCAATATTTAGTACAGTTGACCACAGCCTCCTTTTCCCCCATATTTTAAACATTTATTTTGAAATTTTTCAAACCCATAGAAATTTACAATGTTAGTCTAGCAAACACTCATCTATTGTTTTACCTTTTCTCACCCTTATGATAGCTCTTTTGACAAAATTCAATATATTATTATTGTGGTTATTTTTGCTGAACCATGTAAGGGCAGGTTGCAGACATTATAGCCCATCACTCCTAAATACTTCTGCATATACTTCCTAAGACCAAGGAAATAAATATCAGTAATACATACATCTAAAAGATAGTCATTATTCTAGTTTCTCTATTGTCTCAATAATTGATCCTTAGAACAATGAAAACAAAAATCCAATCCAGGAACCAAACCGTGAGTATGCATTGCATTTAGTTATAGTATTAATTTTGTTTCTTCTTTAATCAGGAAGTGTCCTTCTGCCTTTCTTTGTCTCACAACACTGACATTTTTGAAGAGCCCAAAGCAAGCAATTGTTTTGTAGAATGTCTCATTCTTCCTCATGGTAAGGTTCAGATGATTCATTCTTGGCAGAAATAGAAGTCATGATGTGTTCTCTGTGCCTCATGAGACCATCACGCTGCTTTGTCCCATCACTGGTGATGTTCACTTTGATCACTCAGTCAAGGTGGAATCCACCAGGTTCCTCCACTGTGAAGGAGTTTTTCTCCTTTGATATTTAGTGATCTGTGGGGAGTACTCTGATCTTGATCCCTAATGAGAGATTTTTAGATCCATTAATGATTCTTACCTGAACCAGTTATGGCAAAATGTTGAATTTCTTACTCTACCATTCCCTCTATGATTTTTAGCTGAAATTCTACTGTAAGGAAGACTTTTCCCTTCTCTTCCACTTTGGCTGGTTGGCTGCCTGCTTGTTTTGCATTAGTGCAATTTTATTACCCAGATCTTGGTTTCTAAATACCATTCTCCAACAAAAAGAACTAGGCTTCTTTGGAGAAATGGCAAATTCTAGGGCTGGGGCAAGGAAATACAAGATGAGTCTTGGGTATCATGTAGTAAAAGAAAGTGAGGAAGAGCTGAGCAGGGCAGAGACAGAGAGGGAGGAAGAAAAGTTAAGAAGAATGATGGGAACAGGTCAGAAGGACAAAAGAATCAGTCTGAATGAGCTCCCAATGGCCAAAACTGGGACAACTGAAGCAAGAGTATTTTATGATAGCATTGGATTATAGACAGTGTTTGTCAGTCCTATCTGACCCTTCACAACCCCGCTCACTGTAGCCTGCCAGGCTCCTCTGTTCACGGAATTCTCTAAGAAAGAATATGGAAGTAGGTAGCCATTCCCATCTTCAGGGGATCTTCCAGACCCAGAGACAGAATTCAGGTCTCCTGTATTGGAGGCAGATTCTTTACCATCTGAGTCACGCCGTTGCCCGCCACCCCTCCTGCCCCCCGCCCACCACCAAATAAATTTCTATTAGGCTGTACTGATATAAGTAACTATTGACCAAACAAGTATGGAAAAAGAGACAAATTCTTCATGCAGAAGTCCAAATAATACATGTAGAAGAAATATGTAGCTATTTCTTCCACAAGGAGGTAGAGCATAACTGTGCCTACCCCTTAGGGATGGACAGTGATATGACCCTCTAAAGAACATAGTAGGAAAGAGAGGGAGAGGAGAGTGGCTCCAAGTGGAGAAGCTGACAATCACAACCTCAGCCAGGTGATCAAGGCTGACACCAACAGTCGTGAGTCATGAGGGTCATATGTACCTTTGATATGATGTGATAAACGTGGCACTTTACCCCTGTGCTCTTCAGCCCCCAAGCTCATAGCCATAGTCTAATTATGAGAAAAACATCAGAAAAATCCCAAGGAGGGACATTCTATGAAATATCATACTATGAAATAGTCAGTACTCCTCAAAAATGTAAAGATCATCAAAAACAAGAAAAGTCTGAGAATCTTTCATAGCCAAGAGGAGCCTAAGGAGACATGAAAACTAAACGTAGTATGGTATCCTGGATGGGATTCTGAAACAGAAGGAGGATATAAGGTAAAAACCAAGGAAATCTGATTAAAGTATGGACTTTAGCTAATAATATGTCAATATTGGTTCATTGATTGCAACAAATGTACCTTCTAATTGAAGATGTTAATTATTAAGGAAGGGAAGACTGGATACAGAATATACGGGGACTCTGTACTATCTTTACAATTTTTCTGCAAATCTAAAACTTATAAAATAAAAAAGGTGTGTTTTTTTAATAAAAAATTCAGTATTTTAAAATGTGTAAATTTCATTGGATAAAAATAATACCTTTATTTTTTTTAATAAAAAGATATTGAGGAACTTGAGACATTTCCTCAGAATAGCTAGTATGTGGTGAAGTTAAAATGAGAATTCAAATTGCCTTATAAATCTCATACTACCTGCAAAGAGCTGGATTGTGTCTCCCCTAAAATTTGTATGCTGAAGCCCTAACCTCCAGTGTGACTGTACTTGGGAAAGGACCTTTAGGAAGTAATGAGATTAATATCAGGATGGGTCCCTAATCTGATAGAATTGGTGGCCTTATAAGAAAAGGAAGAGATCTATCTCCCCACAACCCCCTTACCTTATGCACAAACCAATGAAAGGCCATGTGAGGACAAAGCAGCCATCTCCAAGGCAGGAAAAGAGTGCTCTCACCAGTAACTGAACCCTGCTGGGCCATGATCTTGGATGATCCAGTGCCAGAATAGTGAGAAAATTCATTTTTGTTGTTTAAGCCTCCTGTATGTGTGTGTGCTAAGCCACTTCAGTCGTGTCTGAGTCTTTGCAACGCTATGGACTGCAGCCTGCCAGGCTCCTCTGTCAGTGGAATGCTCCAGACAAGAATACTAGAGTGTGTTGCCATGCCTTCCTCCAGGGATCTTCCCCACCCAGGGCTCAAACCCACGTCTCTTATGTCTCTTGCATCTGCAGGTGAGTTCTTTACCACTAGCGCCACCTAGGGAGCCCCTTATGCCACCTAGTCAGGGGGTATATTGTTACAGAAGCCAGAGAAGACTAATACATTAACTTAAAAAAAAAAAAAAAAGAATACTGTCATTTATTGAGCTTTATGTCCCAAGCACTGTTCTTAGAACTTTATAGACAGTCAATCCTCACAACAATTATGACAGGTAATTAAGCAATATTACTTTCCCATTTTGCAAATGAGAAACCAGAGGCTTAGAAAGGGTAACTTGCCTGAAGTCACACAGCTAACAGGAGTCAGAAGTGGGGATCCCACTCATGATTATTTGACCTTAAATCCCAAACTCTTTCAACCATTCCCCAGGGTCTGTTCATGGGGAGTAGGCAGTTGTGCTCCTCTGCATGAGGACAGAGCTGCTGCACAAATTATTTGGAATATTTCTGCATGGGAAGTTTCTCTCTTCTGCCCCATTTGTTAATTTTTCCAATCATTGTTTATATCAGATTAGATGTGTGGATATTTCTTTTATTCAGTGGGTCATATTCTAATACTACTTCATTTACTTTTTGGCTCAAATTGTTCCAGTTTTAGTCACAGGGAGCTCTTTCAGTGGCTCCAAGACCCTTTGACATATCCTCAGCATTATGTTTTAGTTTTTGCTTTTTCAAGCACTTCTTTACTTCCTAGAACTACAAGATCCTCCAGGATTGTCTTACATATTTTCTGCTCCAGTCCTAGAATCAACCATTTTTCCAAAGAGCCCTGGTTCCTTTTATTGGAGAGTGTTATTAGAAACAAAGACTTGGGCAATAAGTGTAATCGTTTCTAGGCCCCCTCAGTTGACAAAGCAGAAAAACATGTGTTTATACTAATTCATGGATATATGCATATCTATAAATACTTCTGTATGAAACTATTTGTGTCTAATCTAAGCTAAACATGAATTAATGGTGTCTCCTACTTTAATCCATTACCCCATGGATCATTCTAGTGCCTTTTGCTTATTTGTAACCTCTCACTGCAACAGTGAGAAACCTCACTCACATCATCCATTTCCTTAATTGTTCAGTTCCAGTGTACCTGTTTATTGCTTTCAGAATTGTTAACTCCTATCCCCATGGGAAATGGGGTTTTTTTTTTTTAAAGAAAACATTTTTAATTTTACAGTACAGTACCTGGAGAAGTACAGTAGTACAGTACAACAGCTGGCGTACAGGGGCTCGTCGCATCTTTGAAAGTTCCAAATTTGGAGCTTCGTATGTAGGGAACTTATGGTCATCACACTGTCCCCGCCTGGTTGTAAATGAAACAGAGGTATGTGGGGCACATTTTTGGAGTATTTGATGAGCACCAACTTTATGAGCTGATCATCTTTGCAGAATTGTCTCTTTTCCATAGTCTCCATTTGTTTTAATCACTTATTGTGGATTCATCTATCTCTTGCCTTCTCTCCCTCCTTGATTAAAACCTCGAGACACCCCCATTCCTGGTTTGATGATTATTTATCTGCTTCTTATAAACTATTCTGAGATTTCCTGTCCTTTTACAAAGAAACAACTTTTTTACTATTTATTTACAGGTTGACTTTTTGTTTGTTTGCTTTTAGTTGTATAAACTCCACTCGTTTCCGAAGTTACGTAGGTCAGGACCTTTCCCCCTACTCCCTTCAGTGAGATTGTTCCATACATTTGTAATATAGTTAGATTGGTTTGTCACATTCTGTCCTAGACATTAATTTCCTTAAGGATTTGTTTGAACCCAAATATGTATGCCCAGTAAGTTTTTGTGCTGCAAAGTTCTATGGGTTTTGATAAATGCAATTTGTCATATATCGACCATTGCAATATTGTACAGAAAAGTTTCAGTGCCCTAAAGTCTCTTCTGTGCTTCATCCATTCAACCCTCTTCCCAAACCCCTAGCAACCACTGATCTTTTTACCCTTTCTATGGTTTTTACTTTTTGCAGAATGTTATGTAACTGGAATCATATAGTATGTAGTCTTTTCAGACTGGTTTCTCTCCCTTAGCAATATGCACTGAAGTTTCATTCATATCTTTTCAAAGTCTAAAAAATCATTTCTTTCTGCCACTGAATACTATTCCATTGTTATGGATGCACCATTTACTTATCCACTTACCTATTAAAGGACATCTTGGTTGCTTCCAGATTTTGACAATTATAAATAAAATTGCTATAAACATTTGTGTGCAAGCTTTAGTGTGGCCGTGTTTTCAGATCAATAGGGTAAATACTTAGGACCACAGCTGCTGGATCATATGGTAAGATTACATCTGTCTAGCTTTGTAAGACTCCAAATTTGTTGTACCTTTTTGTCTTCTCATCATAAATTAATGAGAATTCCTGTTGTTCAATATCCTCATTAAAAATTGATATTGTCAGATTTTTTATTTTAGCCGTTCTAATAAGCGTGTATTGGTATATTATTTTTCTTTCAATTTGGAATTCCTAGTGACGTAGGATGCTGAGTATCTTTTCCTGTTTGTTTGCCATCTTCTCCATGAGGTGTCTCTTCAGATCTTTTACCCATTTTTAACTGAGCTGTCTGTGTTATTAGAATCCTTTAAGAGTTCTTTGTATACTTTGGACACTAGTTCTTTCTCAGATATCTGTTTGTCATAGATTTTGTCCTCATCTGTGGCTTGTTTTTTTCATTCTCTTTACAGTATCTTTCATGAACTGAAATTTTAAATTTTAATAAAATCCAATTCACTCTCTTATTTCATGGATCATGCTTCCAGTGTTATAACTAAGAACACCAAACCAAGATCATAGATTTTTCTCTCATTTAATCATTTTGACAAACATTAACACTCACATGTTACAGATTGAATTGTTTCTCCCCAGAAGAAATATTGAAGCCCTGACTCCTGGTGTCTGTGACTGTGACCTTATTTGGAAACAAGGTTTTTGCAGATGTAATCAAGTTAAGACGAGGTCATTAAGGTGGGTCTTAATCCAGCTTGGTGAGTGTGTTTCTAAGAAGGGGAAACTTGGACACAGACACACAGGGAGAAGGCCATGTGAAGATGGAGGCAGAGACTGAAGTAGTGCGTCTATAAGTCAAGGAATACCAAAGATTGCCAGCTATCACCACAAACTAAGAGAGAATCCTTCCATGCAGTTCATTTTCAGGGTTTTTTTTTTTGGCTATTCTAGGTTCTTAGTACTTCTGTATGAATTATAGAATCTGTTTGTCAATTTCTGCAAAAACGTCGTGCTAGACTTTTCATAAGGATTCAGTTGAATCTGTAGATTCATTTGGGGAGATTAGCTCAGTTGGTAAAGAATCCACCTGCAATGCAGGAGACCCCGATTTCATTCCTGAGTCAGGAAGATCAATTGGAGAAGGGGTAGGCTACCCACCTTAGTATTCTTGGGTTCCCCTTGTGGCTCAGCTGGTAAAGACTCTGCCTGCAATGCAGGAGACCTGGATTTGATCCCTGGGTTGGGAAGATCCCCTGGAGAAGGCAAAGGGTAACCACTCCAGTATTCTGGCCTGGAGAATTCCATGGACTGTATAGACATTGGGGTTGCAAACAGTCGGGCACGACTGAGTGACTTTCACTTTCCTTTCAAAATCTTAGTATAGATTTTTCCAGTACATGAACATGGTATATCTCTCCATTTGCTTATGTCTATAATTTTTCTCAACAATGTTCTGTAGCTTTCAAGTATTAAGATTTTAAATCAGTTATCAGATTTGTCTTTATTATTTTTGATGCAATGTAAGCACTATTATTTTTAACTTTAATTTCCAATTTTGTGCTTCTGATATGTTAAAATGTATTAATATTTGTATCTTACAATCCTGCTGAGCTCACTTACTAGTTCTAGATTTTTACATTCCATAGGATTTTGTGCATAGACGTCTGTGAATGAAGACAGTTTTATTTCTTTCTTTCCATTCTGGATGCTTTTTTAATATTTTTATTGCCTAATTGCACTAATTAGTACTTCTATAATATTGACCAGAGATAGTGAGAGTGAACATTTTTTCTTTTTCATGATGTTAGGAAGAAAATGTTCAGTCTTTCATCATAATTATGATGTTAACTGGTAGATATCCTTATATGCCCTTTATCAGGTTGAGAAAGTTTCCTTTAACAATGTTTTTTAAAATCGAAGTATAGTGGATTTAAAATGTGTTAGTTTCAGGTGTACAGCAAAGTGATTTAGATGTACATACATATGAGTGTGTATATATATACATGTATATTCTTTTTTCAGATTCTTTTCCAGTATAGGTTATTGCAAGATTTTGATTATACCTCCGTGTATTATATAGTAGGTCCTTGCTGTTTATTTTATATGAAGTAGTATGTATGTGTGTGTGCTCAGTTGCTCAGTCCCGTTCAACTGTTTGCAACCCCATGGACTACAGCCCTCGAGGCTTCTCCGTCCATGGAATTTCACAGGCAAGAATACTGGAGTAGGTTGTCATTTCCCATTCCAGGGGATCTTCCTGACCCAGGCGTGGAACCGGCATCTCCTACAGTAGTGTATGTATCTGTTAATCCCAAGCTCTTAATTTATCCCTATCCTGCCCTTTCTGTTTGGTAGCCATGTTTTCTGTCTGTGGGTTTCTTTTTTGTAAACTAGTTCATTTGTATCATTTTTTTAGGATTCACGCAAAGTGACATTATATGATATTTTCCTTCGTCTGACTTCACTTAGTATGATAATCTCTAGGTCCATCACGTTACTGCAAAAGGAGTTGTTCCATTCTTTCTTTTCATTTTATTCTTTTTGATGGCTGAGTAATATTCCATTGTTTATATATACCACATCTTCTTGATCTATCCTCTATTGATGGATTCAGGTTGCGTCCAGGTCTTAACTATTGTAAATAGTGCTGCTATAAACACTGGGGTGCATGTATCTTTTCAACTTAGAGTTTTCATCTTTTCTGGATATATGCCCAGGAGTAGGATTGTTGGATCATATGTTAGTTCTATTTTTAGCTTTCTGAGGAACCTCCGTACTGTTCTCCATTTGGCTGCACCAATTTACATTCCCACCAACAGTGAAGGAGAATTCCCTTTTCTCCACACACTTTCCAGCATTTGTTATTTGTAGACTTTTTGATGATGGTCATTTTGACTGGCATGAAGTGATATCTCATTGTAATTTTGATTTGTATTTTTCTAATAATTAACAATGTTGAACATCTTCTCAAGTGCTTACTGACCATCTGTATACTTTCTTTGGAGAAAAGTCTTCTGCTCATTTTTTGATTGGGTTATTTAGTTTTTTATATTGAGTTGTATGTGAGGAAATTTTTTTTTTATTCTTAGTTTGTAAGAGTTTTTATTAGGAATGGGTGTTGAATTTTATAAAAATCTTTTTCTGCAGCTAGTGAGAGAATCTTAAGGTTTTTAGTCTGTTATTATGGTGAATTATATCTATTGATTTGATAATATCAAACTAAATTATTATTCCAGGGATTAAACCCCATGTGGTCATAACTTATTAGTAATAGTATATATTGTTGCATCTGACTTGCTAACATTTTATAAAGAATTTTTGCATTTGGAGATTTCCCTGGTGGTCCAATGGTTAGGAATCTGCCTTGCAATGCAGGGGACAGGGGTTCCAACCCTAGTTGGGGAACTAAGATCCCACATGCCACAGGGCAACTGAGCCCATGCACTCTGGAACCCTTGTGCCACAACTAGAGAGCCTACTCACTTCAGTGAAAGATCCCACATGACCCAGTGAAGATCCCAAGTGCCACAAAAAACCCAATGCAGCCAAAAAAATAAATAAATATTTTTAAAAGGTATTAATTAAAAAGAATTTTTGCATTTATGTTCTTGATAGAAATTGACCTCTAGAATTCTTTCCTTAATGTTTGAATGGTTTTGATATCAGAATAAAATTGGCCTTAAAGAATGAGTTGGGAAGTTCTTTCCCCCTATTCTTTCACTTTTCTGGAAGAGTTCAAGTAGAATTGGTATTTCTTCCTGAAATGTTTGCTATAATTAGCCAGTGAAATTATCTGGACCTGGAGTTTTCCTTTTTTTTTTTTTTTGATTAATTTATTTTAATTGGAGGCTAATTACTTTACAGTATTATAGTGGGTTTTGCTGTACACTGACATGATTCAGCCATAGGTGTGCATGTGTCTCCCATCCTGAACCCTGCTCCTGCCTCCCTCCCCATCCCATCCCTGAGGGTCATCCCAGTGCACCAGCCCTGAGCGCGCACCCTGTCTCATGCATTGAACCTGGACTGGTGGTCTATTTCACATATGTGGCCCTGGAGTTTTCTTTGTGGAAAGATTCCAGCTGTAAATTCAATTTCTTTAATAAATGCAACACTATTCACACTATCAATTTATTCTTAAGTGAGATTTGGTTAATTGAGCATTTAAAGAAATTTGTCCATTTTCATCTAATTTTGAGGATTTATTGACATAAAGTTGTTTTTAATATTCCCCTACTACACCTTTTAAATCTGTAGAATCTGTAGTGATGTGACCTCTGTAATCACTGATATTGGTAATTTGTGTCTCCTCTCCATCTTTTTTTTAGTCTAGTAGTGAATGTTGCTCAGTCATGTCTGACTCTTTGCAACCCCATGGACTGTAGCCTGCTAGGCTCCTCTGTCCATGGAATTCTCCAGGCAAGAATACTGGAGTGGGTAGCTGTTCCCTTCTCCAGAGGATCTTCCCAAGCCAGGGATCAAACCCAGGTCTCCCTCATTGCAGGCAGATTTTTTACCATCTGAGCTACCAGGGAAGTCCATCTTTTATTTTTTCTTAATTAGCCTGCATAGAGGTTTAATAATCTTGGTGTTGTTTTCAAAGAACTTGCTCTTAGCTTCATTTATTTTCTCTATTTTTTTCTATTTTATTAATTTCTATTCTCATATATATTTCTTTTTCTCTGCTTACTATGAGTGTGATTTGCTCTTCTTTTTCTAGTTTCTTAGAGTTAAAGCTGATCTCATTGATTTGATACCTTTCTTCTTTTCTAATATAAATTAACCTGTAAGTACTACTTCAGTTACATTCTACATATTTCAAAATACTGGGTTTTCATTTTAATTCAGGCCAAAATACTTCCTAATTTATGTTTTGATTATTTTTATGACAGAAGGGTTATTTTGAACTGTGTTACATAGTTTCCAAATATTTGGGAATTTTCTATTAATAAATATCTTTCTGTTGTTAATTTCTAACATAACACCATCATGTTCTCCTCATGGGTTTTATTTTCCTGGAGCTTTGTGTGCCTGGTTATTTTTTAATGGATGCTGGATAGTGTGAATGTTACAGCTACCTTACATTTGGGTGCTGAATATATTTTTGTATTCCTAAAAGTATTCTGGAGTTTTGTTTTAGAATGTGGTTAAGTTACTTGACAATAGCTTTAATACTTTTGGTGCTTGATTTTTAAGCTCAGTTAGGTAGGACCAGAGTAGTATTTAGCTTAGGGTTAATTTTTCCTACCTCTAAGGTAATACCCCATCAGGTATTATTTCAACCAATGTCCTGTAACTTGTAAAAGTTTTCATTCTAGCTATTAGCAACAAGCTCTATTTCCATCCTTGTGTGATTTTCAGGTACTGTTCTGAAAGTTCTCTCAAAATACTACATTGAGAACTCTAGATACCTTGAGTTTTTTGGCCCTCAAATTTAGACTTCTCTACTCAGAAATAGGGTGAGGCTTTGCCAGGGTCCTGCCTTCCTACATCATTGCCTGAAAACATCCTCCAGGCAGTAAACTGGGTCAATAATAAGCCTCTATTTGTTTCTTGTCACTTAGGGATCACTGTCCTTCATTTCTCTGATGTCCAATATCTGGAGAGCCATTGTTTCATATATTTTGTTCAGTTTTTAGGTCCATCTCCTGTTACTCCATCTGAGCAGAAGTTATAGTCCCAGCAATTCACTTTTTAAATGTTTAAGAAAAGAAAGAAATTTTTCCTTTATATTTTTTCACACAGTTACCAGTGTCCTTTATTCCTTTCTTTAAATCTGAATTTCCATATAGTCTTATTTCTCTTCAGCTTGAAGAACTTTCTTTACCATTTTTTTGTAGTTGGGTGTCCTGAAGACATAATATCTTGCTTTTCATTTATCTGAAATTATCTTTATTTTATCTTCATTTTCATAAGATATTTTCCCTTTATATAGAAGTTTAGGTTGACAGGTGTTTTTTGCTCTCTCGCTCTCTCTCTCTCTTTTTTTTTTTTAAAGCATTTTAATGATGTCTTCTGGCCTCAGTTGTTTCTGATGAGAAATCAGCTACCTCTGGTTGCTTTTAAGATTTTCTGTTTATTTGTGTTTAAGGGGAATTTAACTTTGATGTGAATTTCTTTGTATTTATCTTACTAGAGGTGTGCTGAACTTTCTGAATCTGTGGACTTCTTTCTTTCTTTTTGGGTGGAGGGTCAACTTTGGAAGATGCTTGGCCAAGATTTCTCCAAATATTATTTTTGCCCTGTTCTCCCTTCTCCTTCTAGGGCTGGATGCTCATTTGTTCAGCCACTTGATGCTGTCTCACAAATCACTGAGGCTCTATTAACTGTTTTTCAACCTTTTTGCCCGACTCTGTGCTTCAGTTCAAATGATTTCTATTAAACTGTCTTCCAATTCACTGATCCTGTCCTCTTCTTTATCCTATCTACTATGATATTTTCTAATGAATTTTTAAATTTTTCTAATATTACATTTTTCAGTTCTAGATTTTTAAATAATATTCATATTTCTTCTCAAATTCCCCATCTCTCCACACATTAAATACACCTTTCCTTAAGGATTTATTATCGTATTTTTCACAGTTATTTTGGTGTTTCCTTCTGCTAATGCTGGTATCTGGTTCGTTTGTCACTTTGTTTTTGTCAACTGATTTTTCTCTTCACTGGGTTATATTTTGCTGTCTCTTCACATGTCTAATTGTGTGTGTGTGCATGTGTGTGCATGCTACTCTTTATATTTTATTGAGCAGAAATTAATTTCCAACTGTATAATTGATTTTCTCTCTCAGAGTTATACCAGAATTGAGATTTCTTTAAGTAAAACATACAAAATAACAGCTATAAAACTATTTAAACTTGACTAAACATTCTGACAAGCATACATCTAATGGATGAAAAACAAAAACAAACACTCCCCCCAAAACCAACTATACCATTTGTTAGGAATGCACAGCTTTTTTAAAAAGAAACAAAACTTACCTCAGATTTCCAGCTATCGTTTTCCGTATGGGCTCCTTGGAGTCTCATCCACTGTTTCAGGGTTAAGTTGTCAGCCAAGGACTGGAGTGGGGCTCTTCTTGCTAAGTCTCCTTCCTGGGATTTCCCCTTCAATTTCCAAATGCTCTGGCAGGTCCAATATTCACCCTTCAGCTCCTCAAGCCTATATGACTGCAGCTTTCTGCTTGAGCTCTCTCTGAAGTGCCCCAGCACACCACGCAAACTGGAACTGCCCTCTCAAGAAAAGCTGGATAAATGGACACCACCTTGTGTGGTTCCCTTCTTTTCAGAGTCAAAACCCCTCTAGTTTCTGCCTGATTTGGGATCATTTTCCTGTACCTTCAAGCAGTTCATTTTTTTCTATTTTATACAGAGTTTATAATTACTCTTGGTAAGCTAACACAGACCAAACTACCATTACCCTAAGTAGGAAGTCTCCTCACAACTGTTTTTAAAATGAGGATAGTATCTGCTTCATAGGTTTGTTTTTCCTCTGTGCAAGAATTAAATAGGAATACACATGTAAAATGTTAAATGCCTGGCATAGATAAATATTCAAGAGGTATTAGTTTCCTTCTCTATGTTGAATTGGCATCGGCCTCCTTTTATCTTCCCCTCATTAGCCCTTGCTTTGCTCTCTGGCTCCAACCTATATGGGATGATTTCTTTCCCATGGGACAGCTAATCAGGGGTTGGATGACAGAGATCATATCCTGTACTCCAAGCCTCCTCTATCTTCAGGTCCCAAACCCCAGTTCTTTCTGCCATTTCTCAGATCATAGTTTTTTTCTCTCTGGAATGTGGAATCTTTTTAGCCATCCTATTTCTTCACTGAGGAATCTCCTAAGCTCAAGCTCCAGTTCTGCCATTTATGAACTCTATAACTTGAGGGAGTCCTCTTTTGAGTTTCAGTATCTCCTTCAGGAAAATGGCGTAATAATCCCTAATCCAGCGTGTACCTTACAAACCCAGACACCTGAAACTAGCTACTGTTGGTGGGAGAGTCTGAGGGGAGGTCTCCACTGCCCAGGTTTCTGCTGGGCTCCCTCCCTCTGGTTGTCTTGGTGGAGGGGGAGAAGAAGAGAAAGGGAATATTAAAACATAATTCAGTCTCTTTCCACCAGGGAAACCTGTGGCCAGTTTTCTCTTGAATTACCAGAGGTAATCACAGCTTCCTATTGCAAGTTTCCGTTTTCTTCCCAAGACCACACAGTCTAATCTCATCTGAGAAATGCGTATTTTTTTCTGTGATTATAACTTCAACCCTATTTTTTTAACTGGTCTTATTATGCCACAGAGGTATTTTCTTCCTTCTGAGTGTCTCTTTCTGAAACACTAGGATCAAATAATACATCCCCGACCTGACAAAGTTTCTCTATGATTCAAATTTCTTTTGGAGGTAAAGGAATAATAGTGATTTGTTTTTTCACCAAATGGTAGAAAGCAACAGCAAATGTAACAATTCCTTTTTAAAGTTCTTATAGTCATGATTAAGGTGATCGTAATTGGGTAATTTTTTAACCAAAGCAGGATACCTTTGAGAAGAAAGGGGCATATCGATAATTATGCTATGACTCTCCCAGGAAACTTGGAATGTGTATGGTATTATGCTATTACATGCCATAGGGTCTTGACTTCCTCTAAAGTGTCCTGATTCTTAAGGGGAAATTTTAAGGCAACTGATCACCAAAAAAAAAAAAAAAAAAAAACAGATAAACAGGCTTTCTCCGTTCCTCTTTAGAAACTTCCTTTCTGAGGAACTTCATCCCTGGGGACTTCAACCAAGCGGTCTAGGGGGCTTAGACATGCATGATCCCTCCATCCCTCCTGATCACAGACATGATCACCTGTGCAGAGACACCAGGGAAAGGACCTATGTGGTCACTTTTGTCTGAAGCATGGTCTCAGCTCTAGAGGCAAAGGCTGAAGCTCAAATCACCTTCTTGCAACTCAAGGACTCACTGCCCCTCATTGAGCTGCGTCCTGACTGGCTAATATCTGTTTACTCACACAGCTTTCACCAAAGGTCACTGCCTTCCCCCAGAGGCGCTGGTTCGCATGCAATGGAGCTACAAAGTGACCCTCCTCTCCTCTAGCTCAGTTCAGCCCTAGTCCCAGCCCAAGTCTAAGTCCCAAACAGAATATTCAAGAAATACACATTACATACATCTTAATATTTTTCTGAGCAAGGCATGCTTTTTCATGTCTTGCACCTCTCCAACCAATATTATTGTGTCTGGAATGTCTTTATCCTTTCTAATCCTTTCTATTTGGTAAGAATTCACTCCTTTTTCAAGTCCCAACTCAAATAGCATGTGCTCTATGAAGCCTTTTCTGACACCTCTCGCCTCCACTAATCTGCTCAGGTGTCAGAATTCATTAGGCTTTGCTTCTGCTAATGTAATTTTTTTAAAATCTTTTTTAAAGCATGACAGTAGTTTAAACAAGATAGGACTCTACTTCACTTCCACATAGTAAAAGTCAGAAGGTCAATAGTCCAAGGCTGGTACAGTGGCTCCTTGGTGCCATTAGGGATTCAGGCTCCCACCTTTCTGCTTTGCAGTCCTCAGGAGGTCACCTCATGGTTCAAGATAGCTGCTGGAGCCAGAGCTGCATGTCTATATAACAGCTGGAAGAAGAAACAGTAGAAGAACAAAAATGGATTTTCCTAGCTAATCGGGTCCTTTTTATGTTACTGTTATGAATAACATGAAAAATTTTTTTCAAACGTTAAACCAACCTTGAATTCCTGGAATTAATCCAACTTGGCCAAATGCGTTATCACTTATATACATTGCTGAATGCCACTTGCTAACATGTGAAGGTTTTTGCATCTGTAGTTCACGAGTGAAAATGATCTGCAATTTGCCTTTATCACGTGGTCTTGGTCAAGTTCTGGTGTGCGATCATGCTAACTTCATAAAGCGGGTAGAAACTGCTCTTTTTTTGACACTTTGGAATGTTTATGAAAGATTGGAATTATTTTTTCCCTTGAATGTTTGGTAGAACTCACTGATAAAACCTCTGGACCTGGAGTTTTCTTTATAGGAAGTATTTTAACTATTCTAGAAACTACTCTCTTTTTTTTGACACTTTGGAACGTTTATGAAAGTTTGGAATTATTTGTTCCCTTGAATATTTGGTAGAAACTCACTGATGAAACCTCTGGACCTGGAATTTTCTTTATAGGAAGTCTTTTAACTATTCTTCAAATTTCTTTAGTGATTTTAGGACTATTCTCAGTTTCTATTTCTTCTTGATAAGTTATGTTTTCTAGGTTGATATGCATTTCATCTAAATTTTCTTTAATATATTCTTTTTATTTGGTTCTTCCATCTACTATTTCTGCTGCATTTCAGAGAATATCTTCCGTTCTGTCTTTTGTTCATTGATTTCTATTTTTATTTTTAGGTCTTTCTTTGATTCTTCAAATCCACTTGCTCTTTTCTGATATTTTCAAGCATTTAGCATCTTTACTGAGTTATAGCTAAAATAAAATAAACATGTTTTTAGTTTAAAATTTTATGTTTTAACATAAGTAGACTCTTGTGAAATCATAAGCACAGTCCAGAAAATGAACATATACATCACCCCACAAAGTTTCCTTTTTCTCCTCTATAACCCTCTTTTTTGTCCCTCCTTACTCACCTCTCATTCCCAGGCAACACTGATCTGATTTCTGTCACTATAATTTAGTTTACATTCTTAGAATTTTATATTAATAAAATAACATCATAGGTATTCTTTTTGCTGTTTTTGTCTGAAAAAGTGAAAGTGTAGTCATTCAGTTGTGTCTGGCTCTTTGCAAATTCCATGGCTACTCTCTGTAGCCCACCAGGCTCCTCTGTCCATGGAATTCTCCAAACAAGAATACTGGAGTGGGTTGCCATTCCCTTCTCCAAGGGATCTTTCTGATCCAGGGATCAAACCCAGATCTCTTGCACTGCAGGCAGATTCTTTACCATCTGAGCCACCAGGAAGCCCTGTTGTTGTCTGGATTATTTTATTCAGTATAGTTACTATGAGATTTATTTATATTCTTACATGTATCAATATTTCATTCCTTTTTATTGTTGAGTGTATGACTACACAGCCATGTTCTATTCATTCACTTGTTGATGGACATTTGGGTTATTTCCAGTTTAGAGCTATCACAAGTAAGGTGCCATGAACATTTATACATGTCTTTGAATGGACATACACTTTTGATTCTACTTGGTACCTGAAAACGGAATGATCACGTTATATGGTAGATGAGTGTTTAAACTTTAAAGAAATCACCAACTGTTTTCAAAATAATGCTACTATTTTACAGTTTTGTCAGCAGTATATGAGGGTTCCAGTTGCTCCACATCTTTTCTAATACTTGGTATGGTTATTATTTTTAGACATTCTAATAGATGTGCAGAGATATCTCATTATAGTTTAAATTTGAATTTTCCTAATATCTAGTGAAGCTGTGTCTTTTCTCTCTCTTTTTTCCCTGGTCAGTCTGGCTAGAGATTTATTAATTTTATAATCGTCTCAAAGAACTATCTTTTGAGTTCATTGATATTCTCTATTGTTTCTATTTTCTATTTCAAGAGTTTCCACTCTGACTTTTATTATTTCCTTTCTTATGTTTTGTTTGGGTTTCATTTATTTTTTGTTTTCTAGCTTCTTAAGGTGGAAGCCATAGCCATTGATTTGAGAACATTCTTTTTAATGTAGGAGCTTAGTGTTATAAATTTCCCTCTAAGTACTGTTTTATCTGCATTCTGTAATTTTGATATGGCACCTGCTTCACTTATAGTCAGGTCAAGTCAAAATACTTTCTAAATTCTTTTTTCCTTCTTTATACTATGGTTTATTTAAAGTATGCTATTTAACTTCCAAAAATTTTCTCTATACTTTCTGTTATTGATTTCTAACTGAACTCAATTTTGATCTGAGAACATAATTGTGTGAACTGAATTCTTTTAAATGCATTGAGACTTGTTTTGTGTTCTGGAATGTAGTCAGTCATAGTGAATGTCCCATGTACCCTTGAAAATTATATATATATTCTTCTGTTATTGGGAAGAATGTTCCATAAATGTCAATAAGATAGTTAATAGTGCTCTTCAAGTCTTCTATACCCCTATTGATTTTCTGTCCTAGCAATTATTCAGAGAGGAGTACTGAAACCTTTGACCATTATTATGCATTTATCTATTTCTCCTTGAAATTATATCTATTTTTACTTTAAATATTTTGTTACTTTGTGATTAAGTGCATAAGTATTTAGATTTGTTTTGTCTTCTTGATAAATTTCCTGTTTTATCAGTATAAAATCATATTCTTTATTCCTAGTAATACTTTTTGCTTTGAAATGTACTTTGATATTAATGTAGCCACCCCAACTTTCTTTTGATTAGTGTTAGCATAGTGTATTTTTTTGTCCTTTTATTTTTAATACATTGTGTCTTCATATTTAAAGTGAGCTTCTTTTATTTCTTTTTTTCCACTCTGCACCTCTTGCTTGCAAGATATTAATTTCCTGACCAGGGATTGAACCTGGGCCCTCAGTAGTGAAAACAGAGTCCTAACCACTGGACCACCAGGGAAGAAACTTAAAGTGAGTCTCTTATAAAGAACTGATATTTTTTAATCTAGTATGATCATCTTTGCCTTTTAATTGGAATTTGTAAACTATTTCTAAATTTAGCATTTTTATTTATATGGTTGGATTTAAGTCTACCATCTACTTTGTTTTTTATTTATCCCAGCTATTCTTTGTTCTTCTTTTTCTACCTGCTTTTGAATTAATTATGTTTTATGATACCTTTTATCTCATTTTCTGGTTTATTAGCTGTAACTTTGCTGTATTATATCAGGATAGGCATACCTGCATACCTCATTTTGTTGCACTTTGCTTTATTGCACTTCACAGATGCATTTTTTACAGATTGAAAGTTTATCATAACTCTGTATCAAGCAAGTCTATTGGCACCATTTTTCTGACAGCTTTTTCTCATTTTGTGTCCCTGTGTCACATTTTGGTAAGTCTCACCACATTTCAAACTTTTTCATTGTTATTATATTTGTGATGGTGATCTGTGATCAGTAATCTTTGATGTTACTAGTACAACTCATGGAAGGCTCCGGTGATGGCTAGCATTTTTAGCAATAAAGTACTTTTAAAATGAAAATATATGCATTTTTTTAGACATAAGGTTATTGCACACTTAATTGACTACAATATAGCATAAATATAATGTTTATATGTACTGGGAAACAAAAAAAAAAAGATCATGTGACTCATGTTACTGTGATATTTGCTTTATTGTGGTGGTCTGGAAATAAACCTGCAGTGTCTCCGGGGTCTACCTCTAGTTAATTTAGAGTTTATAGCATACATGCATAAGATTACATTCTACCTTCAAAAGGTATACTACTACACACATAGTGTAAGAACCTTACAAATACGCTTCCTGTTCTCCTCACCCCAGCTTTTGTGCTACTCTTATCATACATTCAAATCCTATATCATTCCTCACAATGCATGTTTTTCTTTAACAGTCAATTATCTTTTAAAGGTATTTAGCTAATAATAGTTATGGATTGCCACCTCTTACTAGAGTTTCCTCCCAGGTCAGTTTTTGCTATTCTGTAGCTCTTTCCCCATGTCACTCTGAGTTATTCTTTACTGCTTTGCCCCAAGCTGAGATACAGAAACTTTCATGGATTCTTCCAAAGAACACTCAGCACAGTAAGGGTATGTGTGGTGGCGGATGGGTAGGGAGGTGATGGGAGCAGGGGCAGGTGTCAGGAGTGGGGAAGAACATATGTGAAGCTAACAAAAGTAAAGGAAAAATTAAAACTGAATATCAGATATATGTATTCCTAGGGCCCATCAACAGTCATGGACATCATGGTCATCCTTGGCCATCTCTGCTTCTCACTCGAGAGCTACTGCCAAGTTCTGGACCAACTTTCCTCCACAGAAGGGGAAGCCCCTCTGATCAGGTTCTTCTAAATGGACTTCAGGCCCTGGAAAGACTGTGAGAGCCTCTTTTCCCCAATCCAAGGCCCACCCAATTTCCTTCCCAGGGGATTAACCGTGAGAATTTCCAACTCTTACAGACTAGATACCCTCTCTCCATTCCCAGGCAAGATTTGGCCCTATGACCTGGTAGTCAGTCACATGGTCCCCAGTGCATTTCCCAAAGATAACACCAAATCCCCTTCACTTCCAGGTCATAGTTCTTCATCTCCAATGTGGATTGAAAAGAATATTAGGCATGTTCATCCCTCCTTATTGAATATAGGCTCATGATCTCAATAGCATATATTCAAAAAAAAAAAAAAATACACACACGTGAGTGAAGACATTGTTGGGTAGTTCTTTAAATTTTTGCTTTTTAAAGTATTTTTATTATTTTTGTCTGTGCTGGGTCTTCATTGAGGTGTGCAGGCTATCTTATTATGGTGGTGCTCAAGTTGTGGTGCTCGGGCTTCTCATTGTGGCGATTTCCTTTCTTATATGCAAAGCATGAGCTCTAGGGCATGCAGGCTCAGTAGTGCAGCACATGCACTCTAGAGTGTGGGTTCAGTCGTTGTGGTACATGAGTTAAGTTGCTCCATGGCATGAGGAATCTTCGCAGACCAAGGATTGAACCTGTGTCCCCTGCACTGGCAGGCAGATTCTTAACCACTGGACCATCAGGGAAGTCCTAAAGTGTTGCTTTTAGAAAAATAGTCTCCCCACAGAGCCCTGGTCCTGCTAAAGATTCAGCTGATCCACAACACTGAATGGAACACTCAGTGTCAGTGTACATTTGAACCATGGCAGGGGTTGTACAGTTCAGGTCAGTTCAGTCGCTCAGTCGTGTCCAACTCTTTGTGACCCCATGAATCGCAGCACACCAGGCCTCCCTGTTCATCACCATCTCCCGGAGTTCACTCAGACTCATGTCCACCAAGTCCGTGATGCCATCCAGCCATCTCATCCTCGGTTGTCCCCTTCTCCTCCTGCCCCCAATCCCTCCCAGCATCAGAATCTTTTCCAATGAGTCAACTCTTCGCATGAGGTGGCAAGAGTGCATTTGGGGAAGCCTGCTCAACTGAAAAAGGATTGTCCCACATTCTGCATGTTCTTGTCTTTCCTTTTCCCCAACATGTGTTTGGACCAGGTCTGGACATTTGTCCCAAGGCCAGTCATGGACCAAAGAAACCATATTACTCCAGAATTTAAATAAAAGTCAACACTTGGTTGGTGGTGACAGGAATTTGAGTTCAAGTTTACAGTTGAGGATAGGGCAGGTTCCATATGCAATATCCCATGCATTCTGAAGTTACAGGGAGCAGAAATCACAAAGGCAGCAGAGGGAATAGGCCAGTTGAAGAGGATAACAAAGCTAGAACAATGTGTTCCCTGGAAAGGAGATGCAGAGAGAGATGCTGCCTCCATCCCTAATATCACTGACCATAGTTGCAGTCGCAGTGAGTTCTTGCCCTGGATCCTGTGATATCCCTCCATATGATAGGATTTTCCCATCCAAACCTTTCTCTCCCATTCTTGGTTTTATTCCATGTGATGTGCACAACAAAAAAGAGGGCATTTCCCACCTCCCTTACAATAAGAATAGTCTTAGCTTAAATCCTGACCAAAGGAACTTAAGCAGAAATTGTTGAGTGGAACTTCCTGGAAAACTCTTTTAAAAGGGCTTAAATGCAGCTGGAGTGTACTTTTTGCCCTTTCCACTCTCCTTCTAACTGCAACTTGCAGTGCAGAGTTGATGGCTAATGCCCTAGTTTAAGGGTGGCTTTCTTAGCTAAGAATGAAGGAGCAGATTGCCATCTCTGATAACAATCAAGCTGTTATACTAGTCTGAGATTGCCTGCCTCTCAATTTCTTTTAATGAAAGAAAAACAAACCCTTCATGTCCACTTTGTTCCATTGAGAGCTACAGGCAGTCAGCAATAAAGGTCCCTCACAGAGCCAGAACTCACTTGGCATTTGGTTCATTTGCTACGCATGTGTTGGCACCCCATGAGCTGAGACATGGGCCCTCCCTAACTTGGTCACTTCCTTCCAAGGCCCCATGTCTATAGAAGAAGCAAAAGAGCCAGTGTTGACCACCTAGAACAAGAAGAGAGATCCTCTGAGGGGTGGCTACCCAATAGCATCAAGGTGGCTGTGTGGGGCACCCCTCTTTGGTGACTTTAGGTGGTCGTGGGAGGAATTTCTTCTTGGGCCTCAAGTTGACATCCATGCTATGGGCAACAGCACCACTATCCATGAGTTTTTAAAATGCATCTGGGAAAGGTTTTCTATAGTGGTTGCACCAAACCTTTCTTCACTGGTTTATAGGAAAAGGGATGGATGGGGTGGAATTCATGAAAGTTGGAAATTATATGATGATCTGGTGTTGTAATACCAGTAGTGTGAAGAAGCTATACTTAATGATAGAGAAGACGCTTTTATACATGGTAAGAAAACCATCAGTGAGTAAAGGAGCCTCTCTGCCTCTAGTTCTAAAAAAACATGGTATTTCCTTAACCCTTCATAACTGAAGATTTGAGCATCTTCAAACTTCAAATTGCCACTGGGTCAAATGGCTCACATGTTTCTAAAGAAGTATATATAGGACCCTCAAAAATATGACAAAATTGTGGTAGAAGTCATCTGAAATATAGAAAATAACTAAAATAGAGAGAGATTGGGAATCCTGCCAATCAGATCAGATGACAAGGACTTTCTATTTATAACACAGGACTTGAAAGACCTGGTGGGCCATAAAAAGCTAAATAAATAAGCTTTATTTTCTACTAAGGGTGCAGTGATGTCTCTGAGATTTAGCATGGAGTGTAGTTAAAATAATTAGTACTTTTTCATCCTTTTTTGATGAAATCCTAAAGTCGTATAGGAATATTATGTCTTGAATATGCAGTACTAAGGTTTGAAACAATCTTTTCATAGTAAAATACTAAAAATAGTTTAAAGAAAGGGCTGGAGTGTTTTCTAAAAATTAATTGATATTATCTAGTAAGATTGAAAGTATGCAAACCCAAATGATACAACTAACAAGGGCTTAATTTCCAAAATACAAAATAATAATATAATAAAACTTTGAAGCATTCTTGTCATAGTAAGACACTTTAGAAATTGTAAAAAGAAATTTGCTAAAAAATTAATTGGTATTATCTACTAGCACTGAAAGTATGCAAACCCAATGCTACAACCAATAAGGGCTTTATTTCCAAAATATACAAACAATTCATACAATTCAATAACAACAACAACAACAAAAAACCCAGTTGAAAAAAGGGCAAAAGATTAAAAAAAAAATTTCTCCAAAGAAAAACAGATGGTCAATAGGGACATGAAAAGATGCTCGACATCCTTAATCATTAAAGAAATGCAAGTCAAGACTACAATGAGGTACCACCTCACACCAGTCAGAAAGGCCCTCGTTTAAAAGTCTACAGATAACAAATGCTGAAGAGAGTGTGGAGAAAAGAGAATATGAATTGGTACAGCCACTATGGGGAACAGTATGGAGGTTCCTTAAAAAACTAAAAATAGAGTTGCTATATGGATCCAGCAATCCCACTCCTGGGGGTAATCCAGACAAAATGTAGTTCAAAGAGATATATATGCCCCTATGTTCATAGCAACACTATTCACAATAGCCAAGATATGGAAATAATCTAAATGTCCATTGACAGATGAATGGATAAAAAAATATGTGTGTGTGTGGAATACTGCTCAGCCATAAAATGAAATAATGCCATTTGCAGCCACATGGATAGACCTAGAGAGTATCATAGGTGAAGTAAGTCAGAAAGAGAAAGACAAATATCATGATATTATTTATATGTGGAATCTAAAATATGATACAAATAAACTTATCTATGAAACAGATTCATAGACGTTGAAAACAAACTTGTGGTTGCCAAGCAAGAGGGGTATTCAGGGAAAGATGGATTGGAATTAATATATGAAAACTCTTCTGTATAGAATGGATAAAAAACAAGGTCTTACTGCATAGCACAAGAAACTATATTCAATATCCTGTGATAAACCATAATAGAAAAGAATATGAAAAAGTATGCATGTGTATGTATAATGCAATCACTTTGCTGTACAGCAGAAATTAACACATTATAAATCAACTATACTTCAATAAAGTAAATTTTTTAAAAAAAGTATACAAACCCTATAATCATACAATTCCCTCATAAGTATATGCCCTAGAGCAGAGGTCAGCAAACTTTTTCTGAAAAAGGCAAGATAGTAAATACTGTCAGTTTTGCAGGCCATGCAGTCTCTGTTGCAACTATTCAACGCTGCACTGATAGCTGAAAGCAGCCACAGACTATATGTAAACAAATGGGCATGGCCATATTCTAATAAAACGACAAAAATAAGAGATGGGTCAGATTTAGATGAAGGGTTATAGTTGGTCAACTGCCACCATAAATGCTCATGCAGATGTGTACCAAAATATGGGTATAAGATTATTATATCATTTGCAATAGCTCTGAAATGGAAACAACCCAAACCCAAAGTCCGTCAACAGGAAACTCAATAAATAAGCAGTAGTATGTGTATTGATAGACTATCAAACAGCAAATCCAATGACCTCTGTGCACATATAATGACATTTTTTAAGATTTATAATTGAATCTTAAATGTTCAGCAAAAGTAGCCAGACACAAAGGAATATATGTTGTATTACCTATGATTTGTTGAAATTAAACTGTATTGTCTTGGAAAGCTTTCACATAAAGCAAACCAGCATCTACAGTGAAAGTCAGAAGCAAGAAGCAACGGTGACCAGAAATGGATTTGTAGTGGAGCCTCGGGTGCTTTCACCATCCATTTTTTACTTACCTGATGGTTACATAGTCACTATTCAATGTTTTATAAATGTTGTGCATTTGAGGTTTTATGTATTGTTCTGCATGTGTGTAAATTCCATAAGAAAAATGAGGGTTTTTTTTTTAGTATTTTCCATCTATAAAATGCTATGGACATGACAGGTATTAAAATAATATTGTGTCTAGTCTCTCTTGATGCCACTGATGGTCTTCATTTTCTGGTTAAGAGCAGGTTCCTGTCGTGTTCTGTGTGGTGGGAGCTGAGGTTGACCAGCAGTATGAACCAATCAGGAGCATATTAGCCAGGCTGTGTATCTATGTTCTTTCGTGTGCATGTAACATAATTTTGTAGCAGTTCATATGTCTTTTATTTTGTAATCCACAAAATACTAATGTTGCAAACTCTTTTTTAAAATATAAATAGATTTATTTTAATTGGAGGTTAATTACTTTACAATATTGTATTGGTTTTGCCATACATCTTGACAAAACGTCTGCATTGTTCCCGTAAGTGAAATCAGACATTGACCACATTGTGTTCTGGAGTAGTTGGGGTCTGCAGTTGTCTTCCCTATTTCACTCTGAAAAATATTATGAAATTGAGAAGTGCTATCTTTGATAGTGTCTCCTGGGAGCAGAGCACGTGATGAACAGACTTCCACAGCGGAAGAGATGGGTGAAGAGGTTAAGTAAATTTTCTTTGTGTAGTTTCCATTAAACTTCAATCAGAGTTACAGAAAGAAATTTCCTCCAGGCGGCTGCGAATACAGGTATTGGTTTGACTTTAATAAAAGTCATAACTGATCTCTCTGAGGTCTCTCGTGGAATGAGCTCAGCAGAATTCAAGCAGGTCCTTCAGAGGGAAAACGCCCACTTAAACATCGCATTATCCTAATAATCCCATTCCAGAGCTGCCATCCCATTATTTTAAAGGTCTTCATTTGCAAATTGTGGTATTTGAAAGTTTTCTTTTTACATTATTGCAGAAAGCAGGGGGTGGATCTTTCTGAGGGCCCCACACCTATGTACACACTCCCTCTGCTTCCAGACCTACATAAGACAGTGCTGTGGATCATCCAAGCTGCCCAGAACCTTTGTATCGCTGCTTTGAATAAACCACCTGTTTAAAGACACCTATTTCAAACGTAAGAATGACTTTTAATGAGATTTGCTAAGAAAGGGAAAAAAAATCTCTCACTGCTAAGAATAGTTCTGGTCATAATGGAGATCAGGAACACTGCTGTCATAAGACATGAAATACCGTCCATTCAGAAGTTATCCAACAAATATTTTCAGGGCACATATTATGTGTTAGGTGCTATTCTAGGTACTAGAATAAAGCAGGTATCAAGGTAGACAAGGTTTTTCACAATCTAGTAAGGAAGATATGTAGGGGACATGTGAAGAGTTAGTAAGTTAATTTCAGGTATAAGAAGATATACGGAAAATAAGATTGGATAACAGGCTAGAGGACTGGGCCACAATGGAGACAGGGTGGCCTCATTTATAGGATAGCATGAGAGTTGACAACTAACTGATGAGAAAGAGCCATTCATGCACATATTTCTAGGAAAGGGATTTCCAAGGAGAAAGTAAAAGTGAAAGTGAAGTCGCTCAGTCGTGTCCAACTCTTGGAGACCCTGTGGACTGTAGCCCACCAGGCTCCTCCATCCAGGGGATTCTCCAGGTAAGAATACTCAGTGGGTTACCATTTCCTTCTCCAGGGGATTTTCCCGACCCAGGGATCGAACCCAGGTCTCCTGCATTGCAGGCAAACACTTTAACCTCTGAGCCAGCAGAGAGTACAGCAAATGTTGAACATTAAAGCAAAACAAGAAGAAATTTGGAGCTGCCTGAATGTTCTAAATGGGGAAAGAGAGCTGAGACAGGTCTGTGGGCAGGGGCCCATCCTGCAGAGTCTTGTGGACTGTGATAAGGTGTTAGATTTTATGTACCTGCAAAATCTCTTTGCTCTTTGAATATGTAAATAAGTATTTCTTAGGATAAAGGCTGGCTTTCTTCTGGGATGCAGAGAAACTGGGTGGGTGTGAGGGAACATACAAAGTGACTCTAAGTCCTGGCCTTGCCACTGGACTTCTGCATAACCTTGAGTACGCATGCAAAGCCTCTTCCAGCGCCATCTGTAAAATGGGGATAATCACCCTCACTTTACAGTCATCAGGAGTATTCTGTGAAAATACTCCTCCCACCCCTGCCCCCCAGTGTTTGTACTCAGCAGGCACTAGATAATTTTCAGTAGGATCTTAATCTGAATAACCCTGGCTCCTGCTGAGCCTCTGGGGAAACTTTCTTTTCAGTAAAAGCTCATTGTTTAAAATAAGGTCAAGCCAGTGATAATGCCTCTAGAAAAAAAAAAAAACTGAAGATATTAACTGACTGTGGGAAGGCAGTCTTGATACCATGGGCGAGGCACCAAGTTCTGGTCCTCGCTCTGCTGCTCACTAACCAGATGATCTTGGGAAATTTGACCTTGGTTTCCAAATCTGGAAAATATGAATGATCATCATCAAAATTCTGGCTCTAGCCATCTCACAGAGTTATGAGGGCTTCTGATGTGATGATGGATGTGAGCCATGAGGGCTTCACATGGGTGACATTAGCCTCCTGGCCACCTTTGCTAACACTTCTCTCTCTGTCCTGGGCGATGTAGGGGGACCTCTGAGTAAGACTGAACCAGTGCTGAGAGCTTGAGGAGGAAGCAGGCTCTCCCCTTCAGGACGTCTCATAGTCTTATCCTCTGCTGGAGTGAAAGTAATTTATTTATGAATTTTCTTGGGACGTTCTGTCATTTATGCTCTTTATCAGATTTAAAATGACTTTAATTCCCCAGTGAAAGATTCCCTGCCTTTGAAAGAGTCCTAACCCAGAAGCTTCCTGCCCACCTTCTTCTTTCTCCCCTCTCCTTCCCTCTCCTCTCTCCTTTTGTACCAATAGATGGACTGTCATTCTGGACCACCCAGGAATCTCATTAGGAGTACTTAACAAGCCCGATCACTGTTGATGAAGCAAGCCTGATGGTGGTGCCTCTCTGATTAGAAGAGCTCCCCGAGGTTCGGGACTGCATCAGAAGCTCTAGCCTTGCTTCACTTCTGCCATTGGCCCTAAGCAAAGGGCCACAGATAAGAAAGTCATGGCTGGAGCCAGGTGGGACAGGGGTGGGTTACAGGGAGTGGGCAAGGCCGGGCCCAGCCTCAGACAGAAGGAGTGAACAAGCTGTCCTGATGACAAAGCTGGAAACTGGAGAAAATCAGAGCAGTTCCAACTTGACATCAACAGACAAATGTGTTTCTGCACCTAAACTGAGGTCAGGACCCAAAAGGATAAACACAGTTGTGGGCACTCGGGTACAAAGCAGAAGGAGAAAGTGAAAGAAAGGGAAAGTGGTAGTCACTCAGTTGTGTCAGTCCCTGCGACCCCACAGACTGTAGCCCGCCAGGCTCCTCTGTCCATGGGATTCTCCAGGCAAGAGGACTGGAGTGGGTTGCCATTCCCTTCTCCAGGGGACCTTCCCTATCCAGGGATCGAATCTGGTTCTCCCGCATTGCAGGCAGATTCTATAGGAGGGATATAAGTAGAGACTCAGCTGGGTTTGAGTTCTGTTTTGGTTATTTTCAACTCTTGCTGGTTGGGCAAGTTTGTTTCTAGTTCTAGAAATGAGGATGGGGTGGTGGGGGAGAGGCAGGATCGTGGAGGGGGTCTGTCCTCCAGGGAAGCCTGACAACACACACCATTTTCATATGTGATAGATCAGTTCTGAGAAGTAGGCTAGGATTGATCCCTTTTCCCATTTACAGGTGAGAAAACGGTGTCCAAAGGGATAAAGAACTTGTCCTATGGGGACAGCTTGTGAAAGGCAGGACTCTCTGGAAGAGTGAGAGTCCGTATCAAGAGAAAGGATGCTGACTGCTCATTATCTGGACCCTCAGCTCTGTCCTGCTTAAAGGAACAATTTGTACTGATTAGGAAAGGCATTTGTTCAAGTCGACAAATCCTTTTTAAGAACTGGAATCCACTTCTGTGCCGAAAAGGCCTGGGCTCGAAGCTTCTAACTGATGATAATTACTAGTCAATTACTCTTTTGTGAAGCCCTTGAGCCTGGCAGAGCACCTTGAGGGGGTGGTGCCTGCAGGCCCAACTCTGCCCTGCCTGGCTGCTCCAGGATCTCTCACTGGGAACCAGGAACCAAGCTGCTGGGCTCCAAGAGACACCAACAATAAACCCCAGTCTGTCTGCCGCTCATCTTTTTTGCCACATAAAACACAAATGGGACATTTGGGACCTACGTAACTAAAAAATCACGTGCTGTTTTTCTGAAATTAAAATTTAACTGGTCATCCTGTATTTTAATTTGCTGAATTTGGCAGCCCTACATGCCACAACCCTTTCCCATGAGCCCTGCTGCCTGGCACCTTCAAATTGTGAATGATCACTTGAGTAGTAATGCCTTTTCTCCCTTGGGCCCCCCCCGCCCATGGTTTGGGGTCCCCAGAATCTGCGGGGGTCGATGGGGCCAAGATACAGAATAATGCCTAAATGCCAGGATCCCTTGGATATTCCACACACAGTAGTCCCCCTTATCCGTGGGTTTCTCTTTCTGTGGTTTCAGTTACCCATAGTCAACTGCAATCTGAACATATTAAATAGAAAATTCCAGAAATAAACAGCTCATAAGAATTTTTTTTAATTGGAGGATAATCACTTTCCAATGTTGGGGTAGTCTCAGCCTTACAACAACATGAATCAGCCATGGTATATATCTCCCTTCCCTGTTGAGCCTCCCACTCACCTCCCATCCCACCCCTCTAGGTCATCACAGAGCACCAGCCTGGGCTCCCTGTGTTATACAGCAACTTCCCACAGCCTGTCTATTTCACACATTATAGTATATGTGCAAAATTCAACTTTCTTAATCCATCCCACCTTCTTCTTCCCCGCTGGGGCCACAGGTCTGCTCTCTACATCTGCATCTCCATTCCTTCCCTGCAAATAGGTTCATCAGTACTATTTTTCTAGATTCCATATATATGTGTTAATATATGGTATTTGTTTTTCTCTTTCTGATTTACTTCACTCTGTGTAACAGGCTCTTGTTTTAAATTGCACACTGTTCCAAGTAAGGCATAATGAAATCTCTTACTGTCCCCTTCTGTCCAGCCAGGGATGGGAATCATCCCATTCTCCAGTGTTTCCCACCTGTTAGCCATTCAGATGGTTATTAGATGGCCTATCACAGTATCACAGTGCTTGTGTTCAAGTCACCCTTATTTTACTTAACAATGGCCCCAGAGCATAAGAGTAATGATGCTGGTGATACAGAGATGCCAAAGAGAAGCTTCCTTTAAGTGAAAAGGTAGAACTTTTTGACTTACTAAGAGAAGGAAAAACTATATGCTGAGGTCACTAAGCTGCAGTAAGAACAAATCCACCCATGAGATTGTAATAAAGCAAAAGAAATCTGTGCTAGTTTCATTGTTGCGCCTCAAACTGCAAAAGTTACAGCCACAGTACATGATAGTGGTTGGTTAAGATGGAAAAGGCGTTAAACTGGTAAGATATTTTGAAAGAGATATACAGTATATTGTTACAATTGCTCTGCTTTATTACAAGTTATTGTTGTTAATCTCTTACTATGCCTAATTTATAAGTTAAACTGTGTCATAGGTATGCCATGTCAGAAAAAATATAGTATATACAGAGTTTGGTACTAACAGCAGTTGCAGGCATCCACTGGGGGGCTTGAAACATATCTGCTGTCAAAAAGAAGGCACTACTGTATTCTAAGTCATTTTAATCCCCATCACAATGCTCCTGGGCTTCTCCGATGGCTCAGGAGGTAATTGTCTGCGATGCAGGAGACACTGGTTCACTTCCTGGGTTGGGAAGATCCCCTGGAGAAGGAAATGGCAACCCACTCCAGTATTCTTGCCTGAGAATCTCATGGACAGAGGAGCCTGGCAGGCCCCAGTCCAGGAGGTCACAAAGAGTCAGACATATCTGAGTGACTGCAAACGCACTCACAACCCTCCTAGGTATGTATTCTTAGCACAGTTGAAGAAGTTGGGCATCAAAAACATTTCTTAACTTACTTCCCTTGTAAGGGGTCATACCAAGATTTGAGTTATATCTATGGATTCCAGTGAGAGTGTGGGTGAAGCTGTGATGTTACCTCTCTAAGTCTCCATTTTCTCAGTACAGTGGGAGATGGTTGTGATGATGCCTGCCTCACACAACAAATTAAGTGAGATGCTATAGTCCTGACACCTGAGGGCCTGCCATGTTAAGGCTTGGTAGTCAGGGATGACTTTGGGGCTCATTTCCAGTTTCTAGCTGTGTAGATGCAGGCTATCTATTTCCCACTCAAGGCAGCATGGCCTACAAGATTCATTAAGGAGAAGCAACAGCTATAGGGCTGCAAGACCAGGAGGACTTATAGCTCTGCCTGAGAAGCAGGCCCGTGGATTTGATCCCTGGATCAAGAAGATCCCCTGGAGAAGGAAATGGCAACCCACTCCAGTACTTGCCTGGGGAATCC
Organism: Oryx dammah; assembly: GCF_014754425.2. Taxonomy (NCBI): domain Eukaryota; kingdom Metazoa; phylum Chordata; class Mammalia; order Artiodactyla; family Bovidae; genus Oryx; species Oryx dammah. The sequence goes on from NW_024070212.1 coordinate 105,404,540, forward strand.
CATGGAGAGAGGAACCTGGAGGGCTGCAGTCCATTGGGTCACAAGAGTCAGACATGACTTAGCAATTAAACCACCACCACCACCACCCAGCTCTGCAAAGCCCCAGATACTTAATCGCTAAGCAACTGCTTTATAAAATGAAAGGTAATGGTACTCAAAGCCTCAGTGTGTGGAGTGATGAGTTAATTGTATAGGGGCCTTTGAAATCTCAAAGCCACACGCAGTCCAAGGCCATCAACACCTGGGCATCTTCCAAGCTGTATCCTGACTGCCAAAGGTGACCTCATCAGAGGTTCTGGGCAGTCGGACTTTGCCCTTAGTGAAGGACAATGGCTACCTGGATGTAGTCCTGCCTCCATCTCTGCTGTGGTGTTGCAAGATTGAACTTCCTTTCAGAACCTGCACGTGGCTCTTCCGGGTAAGTCATGGCCTCTCTCTAGTGGATGGGTCAATCTCTAGGTCCAAACAGCCCTCATGAGCACATCAGCCTGGGTCATGATTATTGGAATTCCAAGATAACACAGGTGAGCCATCGGAAAGAGTTCTAGGAACTGGCATTCTCAAACATCTTTCTCAGCATTTGGTAAAAACCATAGAAGTGGGATTCCCTAGTAGCTCAGCTGGTAAGGAATCCACCTGCAATGCAGGAGAGGAGACCTTGGTTCAGTTCCTGGGTTGGGAAGACCCACTGGAGAAGGGATAGGCTACCCTCTCCAGTATTCTTGGGTTTCCCTGGTGGCTCAGCTGATAAAGAATCCACCTGCAGTGGAAGGAGTGGTTTGTGAAGAGGGTTGAAGAATCCTGTACCTAAGATGCATGCTTCAGAGGGCTTCCATTCTTCTGGTTACTATAGTAATGAGGGGTCTGGTTGCTGAAGATATGACAGGGGGCAAGAGAGGTTAAAGCCAAGGGCCTCCCAGGTCTCACCTGAATGATTAGCAGGTGAAGCTAAAAATGGCATGGCACTAGGCATACAGGCAGGTGGGTAGATCACTGCTTTCTTAGCACAAGTGTCCAGAGAAGGCCTAAGCACTGAGAAGCCCGTGATCGTTGTCTTGTCACTGTTGTATCACTGTTGTAGCTCTTGTACCGAGGTCTGTGTCTTGTACATAGTAGGTTCTCAGTAAATATTTGATGATGGATGGGTGGATGGCATCCAATATTCAGGTAGAAGACAAGAGTTTAGCAAAAAAAAAAAAAAAGCTAGAATGACATTCTAGAAGGAAGTCAAGAGTAGCTGTTCTGGGGCAGAGGAGGGCTGCTCATCAGGGTCACCCTGTGTAGACCTGGGGAGGGATGTAGATGGGATGGTTTTGACCTGGAATCAGAGCCATAAAATAAAAATCCAGTATGTTGGTGCTTCCAAACTCTCAGATAACCTCTAGGTCCACGCCCCATTCTTCCAATTTGCAAAGCCAAAAACCTTGATCCATTCTTGACTCCTTTCTTCTCTCAAACCCTATATCCAGAATATCATCAGATCCTGTTGTCTCTATTGTCTGTATTTTGAAAGTATATCCTGTGTCACTTACATGTAGAATCGAAAATATGACACAGATGAACCTGTCTACGGAGTGGAAACGCTCATGGACATAGAGAACGAGCTTGTCGTCGTCAAGGTGGGGAGGGTTGGGGTGGGATGGACTGGGAGTCTGAGGGATAGCAAAGGAAACCAGTTACATATAGAATGGATGAACAAGGTCCTACTGTATAGCCAGGGAACTGTACTCAATATCCTGGGGTAAACCATAATGGAAAAAATATGAAAAAGAATGTGTGTGTGTGTGTGTGTGTGTGTGTGTGTGTGTGCGCGTGCATATGTATGTGTGTGTGTAACTGAGTCTTTTGCTGTACAGCAGAAATTAACACAACATTGTAAAGCACCTATACTTCAAGGTGCAGTACTTTTTTAAAAAAGTACAGTCCATGGGTCACAAAGAATCAGACTTGACTTAGCAACTTAGCTACTAAACGGCGACGACAACATCCTGGGAGGGGAGTGAAAGGGAGAAAGAGGAGAAAATTACTTTATAGTAACTTTATAGTATACTTTATAGGGTCATGAGGAAACTTTTGAGGTTATGGGACTCTGCTTCACCCTGATTGTGGTCACAGTTTCATGGTACACTTTAAGAAATGTAAATGTAATATATGTCAACTGTACCTCAATAAATACATGTACAATTTTTAAAATTCAAAGGAATACATCCTGAATGCAAGTACTTCTCCGTCATGACGGTTTCCATGCGGATTTAAGCCCTAGCTCCTCATGTCAACAGTCTCCACAACTGCTCTGTCTTGCCTCACATCTTCTCCCCACGCAGCAGCCACAGCAGTTCCTGTAAAAAGTCAGTGCAGACCATGTCACGCTGCTGCTCAGAACCTGTCAGTGCTTCCTGCCCTCCCAACTCATTCAGAACAAAGTCTTTGCAGTGGCGGACCAGGCCCCCCACTCCCGGCCCCGCTCTTGCTGACCAGCGTGCCCCTCACTCACTGCTTTGCTGCTGCTCTGGCCTGCTGAAGCCTGCCCACGATTCCTCACGCTGCCCTGTGTCTCACCTTGAGGCTCCTCCTTGAGCTTTTCCTTCTGCTTGGGCATTTCTAGACAGTTGTGGCCTAGCTCTGAAATCAGCCAGAGATAAGTGTTATACTTGAAGCTTTTGCTTTGTCATCATTTGTTTCTAGCTAAATGGTCTCTTGGACCCCAAGCTGGCTCTTTTGCTGACCAGGCCTGCTTATAGCTTATTCAGGTCCCCTCAGAAGAAAAAGCCAGTAACCATCAGGGACTCAACCCTGTAGTCAGGAATTTGAGAAAGCATGGTTCTATAGGTTGTACACTGCCCAAGGGCACAGTCACTGGGCTCAGTAGAGGCTGGAATCCAGCCTAAGCACTGCTTGCCGAGCTTTCGAAGGGGTACACCCCTAGGCAGGGTTGCAGCCCTCCAAAGGGAAGCAGCAGCCTACTTAGGAAGCTGCCCCAACTTCCAGGGCTGGCTGGATGGGAAACAGCTGACATTCAAGTGAGAGGCCCAGAAGGCAGGTAAGTCAGCCTGAGTCCTGATCCTGGAAACAGTAGAAGCTGAGCAGGCCTAGCAGTGGGGAAACCAGCAAGAGGCAAAAGCTAGGCAGCTAGGTGGGTGATGGGAAAGCCCTTGACTCAGCCTTTCCAACTACCTATTGTGAGTTCCAACCAGGCCAGGGGTAAGGGTAGTCGCAAACTGGCTCAGAATTAATGAACGCTTCAGACCCTGCTGCAGAAAAGAACACACACAACCTAAACTGTGTACACACTATGGGGACCTACGCCACCCATTGACTCTACCTCCTACCGGTGGCTATTAAGTCAAGTACCCTTGGTAATCCAGGATGTTTCAAAGAGACCTATCAGCTCAGATGCAAAATCGAGGCTGCACGTCTAAACACTCCAAGGAAGCACCTGCCCATGGCAGCTGCCTCCACCGCCATGGCAGCTGTCCTGGGGGGTTGGGGCTGCAGGGTAGGACAGAGGTTTTGGGAAAGCATAGGGAGGGTGGCCTCATGATGCTGGACCGTGCTTGACCCAGATGACCAGCAACCTCAGAAGAAAGTTTTTCTCCCCCTCCCTAACTCCCAACCCCAGAAACCCTGTTCTGTCCTTTTTCCTTCCAGAAGGAGCAGGCAGAACCCTGGCCTCCTCCTCCTCAGTTCAGACAGCCCCATCACCAAAGGGCCCAGACAATTAATTACCCACCATCATGGCGCCGTTTAGCCTTCAATTTTCCTGACGACCACAAGGATTAACTCAATCTGTGAGACTTCACTGGGCCATTTAAGGGAGCATCATAACTCTTTCTGTTCCCCAGAAATTGTAACCCGGACTCGGTTTTGTAATGCTAATTGCCTTATCTTCATAAATTCTACAGTCTTACATAATTTGCCCGCATTGTAGCAGGATTTCCCAAGAATAAAAAAGCAGGTGCCGTCAATGGTAATTTGAATAAGAAAAGACATGTTAAGTGGTTCTTCTCTCACTAGTAATAGAAATTAATTAGCTTTGAGCAGCTTTGGAGGTTTTTGCATTTTTTGCTGTAACCTGTTATGTTTTCTAATTGTATGGAAAGAAGGTTTGATTTGATCACATTATTTGGTGACGGAGAGGCCTCTGTTTGGAGTCAAAGGTACAGGAAGGGTGGCAGCCAGAAGTGTGGGATGCCTCCAGAGGCGTGCAGAGTATGGGCTTTGCAGTCAGATAAACATGAGTTCTGAGCAAGGGTGAGCCACTTGCTGGCTCTGTGACCCTGGACAAATCACTTCCCCTATTTACACTTCAGCTTTCTCATCTGTAAGACAAGAGGTCACCAGCTCCAGCTGGAAGGGAGGAGGCATTGAGCTGCGTGGTTGGAGCATTAGTTTTTGAGCTGGACATACTCAGCTTTGAACCCTGGGTCCACAACTTACTCGTTCTGTGACTTTTCCAGTTAGGGTGTCTTTAACTTTAGGAAACATCAAATGCCATTTGAAACTGGCTTAAACAATACAAACATACTTTGTTTGATGGACCAGTATCATCAATGATCCCGGTTTACTTTCTCTCTTCACTCTGTTTTGTCCTAATGCTGGTCCTCCCCTCCCCTGGCAAGGAATTTAAGTTTCCTTGTTCTCCTCAGGGCTTCCCTAGTGGCTCAGACAAAAAAGAATCCATCTGCAAATCAGGAGACCTAGGTTTGATCCCTGGATTGGGAAGAGCCCCTGGAGAAGGGAATGGCAACCCACTCCAGTATTCCTACCTGGAAAATCCCATGGACAGACAGGAGCCTGATGGGCTGCAATCCATGAGTTCTCATCTAGCAGAAGGGGGAGTGAGCCTCTCCCCCTAACATAGAATACAAAATTTTCCCTTCAGTGTGACTCAGCCAGTTAAGTTACTGGTCCACCCCTGGAGCAATAATTGATCCCAGAAGAAGGCTACCCAGACTAATGAGGTTACTAGACTAATGAGGATCTATGTCTGTAGAGCTGGGATGGAGCCCGCTTCCCTTAAATCATATCTCCACTTCCTGGTGTAGACACATTACGCTGTAGTGGTTACTACAGTAACTGTGGCAAGTTACATATCCCTTTTAAGCTCACTTTATTTGTCTATAAAGTGGGAACAATAAAAGCACCACCTCCTAAGGTTATTATGAGGATTTCATAATACAGATCTATAAAGCATGGCAGCCCTCTCCCCAACATTCTAGTTTCTTCCTTCTGCTTTCTTTCCTCTTTTCTGAAATCCTTTCCTTCAAAGAAATCCTCCAGCAGGTTATTCAAAGCAACTCTCTGTGCTTTGGAAGAACTAAAAGCAAAAGAGAGGAGAAATCACTCCTTGAATATATTCTCCAAAGTAGTCCCTTTTCAACCATAAGAACATTACAGACAAGAGAATGTGATGCCAAAGATAAAGTAAGGAAACATGACTATGATGAGAAGAAACATTACGAAAGCAGGACATGAGACAGAAAATACTCAAAGGTCAATCTCTTTTTTTATACACTTGTACCTATCAATACCATAAACTCCACCTCAGATCCTTTCCCCTCCCCACAGGAGGAATCCTGGCTCCAAACCACAGCAAGTGAGGTGACAAGCAGGTTCCTTACCGAAGAAAGATCCTCGGGGTCTCTTACCCCATTGATCAGAGGCATAGTATCTGGGACTGAAGGCAACTCTCCAATCAGCTGGCTGAAGCTCCTCATGGTACAGCTTTTAAAAACCTGAAGTTCAGTAATTATCAGACTGGATAATAATGCAAGATCAAACTATTTTCTGTCCACAAAAAAAAAAAAAAATGCATTTAAATGTAAAGAACCAGGGACTTCCCCCATGGTCTGGTGACTAAGACTCTACATTCCCAATGCAGAAGGCCTATGTTCAATCCCTGGTTAAGGAACTAGATCCCACAGGTTGTAGCTAAGACCCAGCATAGCCAAATAAATAAGTATTTTTTTGAAAATTAAAAATAATAATACTAATAAATGTAAAGACCCAGATAGGTTGAAAGGAAAAGGGAAAGAAAAGATAGACCAGACTCTTTTCCATGCAAACCCTGCGTACAAGAGAGCTGTTGTGATTGTACTAATATTAGACAAATTAGACTTCAAGATAAGGAGTATTACCAGAGATAAAGAGGGATATTTCATAATGATAAAAGGGTTAATTCATTAGAAAGACATGATTATTCTAAATGTGTATGCATCTAGTAATGGATCCTCAGAGTAAATGAAACAGGCCAGCAAAGTTACTCTCTCAATAATTAATAGAGCAACTAGACAAAAAAATCTGTAAGGCTATAGAATATTTGAACAAGACTATCAACCAACTTTACATAATGCACATTTCTAGAACATTATTCCCAACACCTGTAGAATATACATTCTTTTCAAGTGCATATGAAATATCCTTCCAAATAAGCCATATGCTGCTGCCGCTGCTAGCTGCTACAGTCGTGTCCGACTCTGTGCGAACACAGACGGCAGCCCACCAGGCTCCACTGTCCCTGGGATTCTCCAGGCAAGAATTCTGGAGTGGGTTGCTATTTTCTTCTCCAATGCATGTATGCATGCATGCTAAGTCGCTTCAGTCATGTCCAATTCTGTGCGACTATGGACAGCAGCCCACCAGGCTCCTCTGTCCACGGGATTCTCTAGGCAAGAATACTGGAGTGGGTTGCCATTTCCTTCTCCAAAATAACCCATATATGGGACTATAAAATATGTCCAGTAAATTACAAAAGACTGAAAATTTTTAAGATATGCTCTCTGACAACCATGGGCTTAAGTAAAAAATCAATAACATTTTCAACCTCATACGTAGGGACAATGCATTTTTAAAGTGGTTAAAATGCATAGTCTCATCAGAAGTACCTGGTTTCCCTTTCATCCATCCCTGGCCAACCATCCCACAGAAGAACCTTTCCTAAGGCTGTTTTCATTTTATTTTCTTCTCTTCATTCATTTCTGGATTGAACAGGTTCCACCTCTTCCTGGGTTTTACTCAAAATAACATGGTGTGTTTCCTTTCGTTATTTTCTGTGGAATACTTGGCCCAGGCTCACAGAGATAAGCTTGAAGAAAAAATATCAGAAATAAAAGAGCTATCATCACAGATACTATAGATCAGTGGTCCTCAACATTTTTGGCACCAGGGACCGGTTTCTTGGGAGACAATTTTCCCACAGACTGGAGTGGAGGGTGGTTTCTGGATAATTCAAGGGCATTACATTTATTGTGCACTTTAGTTCTATTATTATTACATCAGCTCAACCTCAGATCATCAGGCATTAGATCCTGGAGGTTGGTGACCCCTGCTAAAGCTAATAAAAAAACTAAGCAATATTTTGCCAATAAATTTGGCAATTAGATAAAAGTGGATAAATTCTTTGAAAATACACATGCAAACACAACTTATCAAAACTGACACAAGAAGAGATAGATGATTTGAATAGGTATTTGTTTATTAAATAATTTGAATTAATAATTTTAAAAACTTCCGATAAAAAAAAACTCTAGACCCAGATGATTTCCCTGGTGACTTCAATTAAACATTTAAGAAATAAGTGACATCAATCTTACACAAATTCTTCAGAAAAATAGAGGATGATAAAATTCTCATTTAAAAAGCCAGCATAACCTTGGTACCACAACTAGACAATGATATTATAATAAAAAAAAAAGCCACAGAGCAACACTTTTTTCATGAACGTGAGTATAAAATTCCTGAATAAAAAATTAATAAAGTAAATCTAGAAAAAGGAGGTATATGATAACTTAGGAATGCAGGGCTAATTTAACATTTGAAAATCAATGTGATTCACTACATTACAAAAATAAAAGGATAAACATAATCAATAGATGCAAAAAAATCACTGGAGAAATTCAGCGCCCATTCAACTCGCAGATAACGCCCTCATGGAAAATGACAAAAATCTGCTTCAATTCCTACCTCCACCATACACAAAAATTAACTAGAATAGATGTGTGTATGGATGCATGCTCAATCGCATCCAACTCTTTGCAACCCCATGGACTGTAGTCTGCCAGGCTTATCTGCCCATGGTATTTTCCAGGCAAGAATACTGGAGTGGGTTTCCATTTCCTATTTCAGGGGATCTTCCTGACCTAGGGATTGAAAGTGAGTCCCGTGTTTCTCCTGCATTGGCAGGCAAATTCTTTACCACTGAGCCATCTGGGAAGCCCAGAATGGATAACAGACCTAAATGTAATTGCTAAAACATTACAGGACCTAGAAGACAGTTTTTTGTCAAGTATAACATATTAAAAAAAATATTAACCATAAAATAATTGATAAATGAGTCTTCATCAAATTTTCAAAAATATTCTGCCATTACTAAAATAAAAAATAAGACACAGACCAGGAGAAAATATTCTCAGTATATATGTCTCTAGTATGTAAAGAAGTCCTGGCAAATGAAGTCGCTCAATCATGTCCAACTCTTTGTGACTCCATGGACTGTAGCCCACCAGGCTTTCCATCCATGGGGTTTTCCAGGCAAGGATACTGGAGTGGGTTGCCATTTCCTTCTCCAGGGGAATCTTCCCCACCCAGGGATCGAACCCAGGTCTCCCACATTGCAGGCAGATGCTTTACCCTCTGAGCCACCAGGGAAGCACTGAAGAAGACCTAGAAGTCATAATTTTTAAAAAATCATCTACTAAAAATGAGCAAAATATTTGAACATACCTCACAAAGCAATATTTATGAATGAGTATAAGCACATGAAAATTTGTTCCATATCTTAGTTACTAGGAAAATGTTCTAAAATTGCAATGTGATGCCACTTTACACAAACTAAACGGCTGGAAGTAAAAAGATAGAAAATATTAACTGTTGACAAGGTATGAATAGACTGGACTTGCTAGACAGAGTATGAAATGGAGAACTGTTTGGTAGGAGTTAAATGTACACTTATCATATGATCCAGATATTACATTCATAGGTAGTTAACCTAAAGAAATGAAGACGTATATCTTCTAAAAGACCCATAGGTGATTATCTTTTGCAGCATTAGAGACAATAGCCCCCAGATTAGAAACAGTCCAGATATCCATTAACATGTAAATTGATCAATTATGGTATATTCACACAGTTTAATACTATCCAGATAAGCAAGATTGAACTACTGATACATATCATAGCATGGATGAATCTCAAAAGTACATTGAGTAAAAGAATCTTGATATAAAATTAATCTTTGAAAATAGAAATCAGAACAGTAGTTGCCTATGGTGGAGAGAGATTGACCAGATGGGGAAAATATGGGAACTTTTTGGTAATGGGTATGTCCTATATCTTGATTGCAGGGGTGGTTATATGGATATATATATTTGTCAAAACTCATCAAATTATACATTTAGAATCTGTGCAGTTCACTGCAGATAAATTTGAGCTTAAAAAATTTGATCTGTTATGGAGACTGGGTTTTAGGAAGTGTAGAGTGAACTCTGGGGAAACAGGAGGCTATTCTGTTGACGAGCTGTGAGATGGTGGCACTTGGAATACAACAGTGGCAGAGGAGTTGAGGAAAAGTGAGCAATGTTATGAGATGTTGAGGAGGTAATATAAATGAGCCTTGGTGATTAGAGGAAGAAGATATGTCTTGGATTACTCTCAGAATTTTTGGCTTCATGCACTGAAATGAAGAACCCAAAGGAGTTCCCGGTTTGTAAGAAGAGATCATGATGCCCAAGTCAGCTTTCCAGGACAAAGTCCTAACCGCGTCCCTTCCCTGCTCACTCTGATTTTGCTTACAAAATATAGTCCAAGCTCTCACAGACTTGGGGGGAAGGGATAGTCAGGGTGTTTGGGATGGACATGTACACACTGCTATATTTTAAATGGATAACCCACAAGGACCTTCTGTACAGCACAGGGAACTCTGCTCAATGTTATGTGGCAGTCCAGATGGGAGGGGAGCTGGAGGAGAGAATGTTGTTGCTATTCAGCCACTCAGTCACATCTAACTCTTTGTGACTCCATGGACTGCAGCATACCAGGCTTCCCCGTTCTTCCCCATCTCCAGGAGCTTGCTCAAACTCATGTCCATTGAGGCGGTGATGCCATCCAGCCATTTCATCCTCTGTTGTCCCCTTCTCCTCCTGTCTTCAATCTTTCCCAGCATCAAGGTCTTTTCTGATGAGTCAGCTCTTCACATCAGGTTGCCAAAGGATTGGAGCTTCCGTTTCAGCCTCAGTCCTGCCAATGAATATTCAGGACTGAATTCCTTTAAGAATGACTGGTTGGATCTCCTTGCAGTCCAAGGGACTCTCAAGAGTCTTCTCCAACACCACAGTTCAAAAGCATCAATTCTTTGATGCTCAGCCGTCTTTAGGGTTTAACTCTCTAGATGGACCTTGGTCAGCAAAATAATGTCTCTGCTTTTTAATATGCTGTTTAGGTTGGTCACAGCTTCTCTTTCAAGGAAGAAGTGTCTTTTAATTTCAAGGCTGCAGTCACCATCTGCAATGATTTTGGAGACCAAGAAAATAAAGTCTGCCACTGTTTCCATTGTTTCCCCATCTATTTGCTATGAAGTGATAGGACCGGATGCCCTAATCTTCATTTTTTTGAATGCTGAGTTTTAAGTCAGCTCCTTTACTCTCCTCTTTCACCTTCATCAAGAGGCACTTTAGTTCCTCTTCACTTTCTTCCATAAGGAAGGTGTCATCTGCATATCCAAGATTATTGATATTTCTCCCGGTAGTCTTGAATCCATCTTGTGCTTCGTTCAGCCCGGCATTTTGTATGATGTACTCTGGATATAAGTTAAATAAGCAGGGTGACTATATACAATCTTGATGTACTATTTTCCCAGTTTTGAACCAGTCCATTGGCCATGTCCGGTTCTGTCACTTCTCGCTTGACCTGCATGGATACATGGCTGAGTTCCCTTGTTGTCCACCTAAAACTGTCACAATATTGTGAACCTGCTATTGTTGTTATTCAGTGGTTAAGTCGTGTCTAACTCTTTGTGACCCCATGGATTGCAGCAAGCCAGGCTTCCCTGTCTTTCACTATCTCCTGGAGTTTGCTCAAACTCATGTCCATTGAGTTGATGATGCCATCCAACCATCTCACCCTCTGTCATCTCCTTCTCCTCTTGCCCTCAATCTTTCCCAGCTATCCCTCAATGCAAAATTAAAAGTTAAAAACAACAACAACAACAGTCCAAGCCTCTTAGACACATGAGGCCCCATATGAGGTGGACCCTGTGACTTCTCCAACCTCAGGTTCCCTAACTCTCCTTCCCTCCCTCCCTTCAATCCTGTACTGCATTCATTTCTGGGAATGTTGTATCCTTTCATGCTCTTACACATTTACATTGGTTGAACTTTCTTCTTGGAAAATTCCTCAACTTGAGTGATGCATCAGTCCTTTCTTTTTGAATCCCAGATTCTTCAGTGCTTGCCTCTGGTGCAGGAATCATTTGCTCTAATTTTTTGCTTTGCACATCTGTCTTTCTCAGTAGATTGTGAACGCTTTGAAGGTAAGGCTATTCCTCATTTAACTCTGGTACTTCCTATGCCTAGTGTCAATAATACTGAAAGGATGAGTAAATGGAAAAGCGTCGAGATGTCTGTTGTTGTTCTTACCGTTCATTCTGTAAGATCTTGTTAAGGTCCAAGTAAGTTCTCTGCAAAAGAGGAGGAAAAACTAAATCCTTTAGGCGGTGACAGATGATCTGGTAAGTGGCACTTAACCAGAAAGACTCTATGGAAGTGATTTCCCAAGAAAGCAAGACTACCATGCCATGTGTCAGGTAAGGAAGGGCACCCCAAAATACAGAATCTGTTTATAGCAATATTATTAATCAGGCGATACTGAAACCAAGTTCGTGAGTCAGCTTTGTTAGAGCTTTGGACACAGGGGAAGTGTTAGCTCTAATATTTTCTTTCTTAAAGATCTTTAAGAGCAGAAGAAATGTGACATTTACTGGATGTTCTATTTTCTGTCTCCAAATCTCAAAGTTCCTTCCTCTGTATCTTCCCTGATTCTCCCTTGGTTCCAGCTCTTACCATCTCTTGCCTGAACTACTGCAATAGCCTTTCAGGTCTCCCTGCTTCTTAGGCTCCAGTGTCCCTAACCCATCCTAGGTTCTGGCCGCTGAAGCCATCTTTTTCTAATGCAGATCTGACTGTATCACCCTCTCTTAAAACCCCACCTGTATCCTATAGGAGTAAATCCAACCTTCTCAACATGATCCAAAGGGTCCTTCATGTCAATGGCCTTGTCTCCTTTCTGCACTTAACTTTCTGCATTGTTATTGGTGGTCACTGTTTCTGATGGAAGATGTCCCATATGAACAAAAAGATTGAAAACTATCCTAGCCACCCTGCTTTCCCACCATTCTTTTGACATGTTGCATTCATTTATATTGGTCACTAACAAATTACCACAAAGTTAGCAGCTTAAAATAACCTACACTTACTATCTCACAGTTTCTATGGGTCCATGCATGGTTTGGCCAGGTTCCCTGCTTCAGAATATGAGCAGGTTGCAACCAAGGTGTGGCTAGGCTGCATTCTCATCTTGAAGTTTGACTTGGGAAGGGTCCACTCTGAAGCTTGCTAAGGTTGTTGGCAGACTTCAGTTCCTTGAAACTGAAGGACTATAGCCCTCAGCTCCAAACAAGCCTCCTGCAGCTTTTTTTTGCCACATGGGTACCCCCACAGGCAGTTCATAGTATGGATACTTGCTTCTTCAAAGCCAACAGAAGAGAGAGCAAGACAGCTAGCCAGATGGAGTCTTATAAATGTAATATAATCATGAGGGTGACATTTCACTTGAGTTACCCCAAGCTGGTTTGAGACCCACCTCTGCATGATGTAAACTGGACAGATAACCTCTGAGAAGACAGATGGAAAAGCTTCCGTCTGCCTCTGTCACTTAGCCTCCTTCACTTTTAAGGCGATACTGGTCCTCTCCCAGCATTGATTGTCTCACTGGTAAAATGTGGGAAAAAAAGAAAAAAGATGCAACCCACTCTCTAGAGTGTTTATTAAGATTAGATAAGTTCAAACATGTAAATTGCCTATGGGGTGCCTCACACACAGGGAGCTCTCAGTAAGAGTTTGGTCCTATTGAAGATGATTCCTGTGTTCAGCTGCCCTGAGGCATGTCCTAGTGCGTACATGAGGCCATGCAAGCTTGGATGGGGATACTATCTCTGGGTGGGGGCACTGCTTCCTCCCTATCCTTGTGTGGCTTACCGAAATGGCTTTTTCTGGACAGGATCCTGCTCCTGTAATGCCTCTCCATCCAGGCCTGCCCCTCCTGCTCCCCAGCAGCAGTCAGTGCTGTGGACAGGAGCCAGGTTCTCAGGGGACCAGGGCGGCTGCCCCTCAGGGGAAGAGACAGCAGTCAGGGTAGCCCCAAGACAAGTACAGTGCCTGCCACGGCTCTCAAAGCCCAGTTCCCTGGGGGCGGGGGAGGGGCACCATCCACCTTTTCTGGGGCTGCCTCTGAGTACTTTGAATTTCATTAGGGCAATTATTTCAAATGGAATTAAAAGGGTTTAAAATTAGACCCTAAACTCTTAACAATTAGTGACGCAGCGACCTGCCATCCTCAGAACCACAATAGACCTGTGTCGATTGGTACACGAGCACAATGCCAGTCTCCAGATTTGCATGCACTATTACAATAAACGGCTTTTAATAAAATGAATATTCTTAATTACCGCTGCATTAATAAGCTGCAAATTAGTCATCATTAAAGGCCCCACGGTCCCTCTCCACCTCTCTGAGAGTCACTTGTGGGCTTCCCCAGCTCAACTGCTTCTGCAAATTCTCCAGTTTTCCTGTGGCCTTTTAGGAGGAACCCCTAAAAAAAAAAAAAAAACCAGGTTGGCCTCAAGACAGAGGTTTGAAGGCTGAGTCAGGTCTCTAGGATCCTTCTTGCTGCCTGGCTCGAGGTTTCCAGTGTTACATAGGCTTGGGAAGTACTATATCAGCTTAGGATTCTCAAACACTTTGACCACATCATTTATTCACTGTATTATCCATTCGTTTATTTGCCATATTAGGGACACTCACTGAGAAGGTATCCAGTATCTGCTTGAATCTCCCCAGGAGCTGGGGCAGCCCTACTAAAAGGGAGCTGAGACCTGCCTGAGCTTCATTTCTGGGGCACTGAGTTCTACCCACCCACATGCCTGAGTAAGTTCTCTTTATGTCTGTGTGCAAGTCTCCGGGGGATCTTGGGCAAGTCACGTGCCCTCCTGGACGTCTCTTCCCCCATCTACATGGTGAAAACATTGGTCTAGGCCAAGAGTTGGCACTTTTTTTTTTCTGTAAAGGACCAGATAGTAAGTTTTTTAGGCTTTGTGGGCCATGTAGTCTTTGTCACAAACTGAGAAACACACGGCATGGCTCATAGTTTCATTGAGTGAGACAAGGCTGTGGCCCATGTGATCAGATTGGTTAGTTTTCTGTGATTGTGGTCTTCATTCTGTCTGCCCTCTGACAGAGAAGGATAAGAGGCTTCTGGAAGCTTCCTGATGGGAGAGACTGAGGGGGAAACTAGGTCTCGTTCTGATAGGCGGGGCCATGCTCGGTAAATCTTGAATCCAATTTTCTATTGATGGGCGGGGCTGTGTTCCCTCCTGTTGTTCGATGCGAGGCCAAGCTATTGTGGAGGTAATGGAGATAATGGCAGCCTCCTTCAAAAGGTCCTGTGCCTGCACTGCCACACTCAGTGCCCCCAACCACCCATCAGGCCACTGCCGACCCATGCCTCCGCCAGAGACTCCTGGACACTCACGGGCAAGTCTGGTTGAGTCTCTTCTGGGGTCACTGCTCCTTTCTCCTGGATCCTGGTACACACAAGATTTTGTTTGTTGCCTCCAAGAGTCTGTTTCCCCAGTCCTATGTAAGTTCTGGTGGCTCTATGATGGGGTTAACGGTGGCCTCCTCCAAGAGGGCTTATGCCGTACCCAGGTCTGTACCCAGAGCCCCTGCCCCTGCAGCAGGCCACTGCTGACCTGTACCTCCACAGGAGACACTCAAACACTCAAAGGCAGGTCTGGCTCTGTCTCTGGGAGGTCTCCTGGTGCACACAAGATTTTATTTGAGCCCTCCAAGCATCCCTGTCAACCTTAGTCACCCTGCTTATTTAACATATATGCAGAGTACATCATGTGAAATGCCAGGCTGGATGAAGCACAGACTGGAATCAAGATTGCCGGAAGAAATATCAACAACTTCAGATATGCAGATGACACCACCCTTATGGCAGAAAGCGACGAAGAACTAAAGGGCCTTTTGATGAAAGTAAAAAAGGAGAGTGAAAAAGTTGGCTTAAAACTCAACATTCAGAAAACTAAGATCATGGCATCTGGTCCCTTCACTTCATGCAAATAGATGAGGAAACAATGGAAACAGTGAGAGACTTTATTTTGGGGGACTCCAAAATCACTGCAGATGGTGACTGCAGCCATGAAATTAAAAGACACTTGCTCCTTGGAAGCAAAGTTATGACCAACTTAGACAGCATATTAAAAAGCAGAGACATTACTTTACTGACAAAGGTCCATCTAGTCAAAGCTATGGCTTTCCCAGTAGTCATGTATGGATGTGAGAGTTGGACCATAAAGAAAGTTGAACACCAAAGAACTGATGCTTTTGAACTGTGGTGCTGGAGAAGACTCTTGAGAGTCCCTTGGACTGCAAGGAGATCCAACCAGTCAATCCTAAAGGAAATCACTCCTGAATATTCATTGGAAGGACTGATGTTGAAGCTGAAACTCCAATACTTTGAACTGACTCATCAGAAAAGACCCTGATGTTGGGACAGATTGAAGGTGGGAGGAGAAGGGGTCAAGAGTATGAGATGGTTGTATAGCATCATCGACTTGATGGACATAAGTTTGAGTAAGTTCTGGGAGTTGGTGATGGACAGGGAAGCCTGGCATGCTGCAGTCCATGGGGTTGCAAAGAGTCAGACACAACTGAGTAACTGAACTGAACTAAACTGAGAAACACAACTCAGAAACTGGCAGGGGATGAAATTTTGGCCCCTGGGCTATAGTTAGTTGACTCTTGGCCCAGGTGAATCATAAAAGCCCTGGTATTTCTTGTGTTCTATGAATCTGTAAAAGAGTTATTCTTCTACCAGGAATTTGGAGAAAACTTTGAGCATGAGCAAGCTTTCATGAAAGACATTTTAGACTGAATGAGAGGATGTTTTGCTTGAAAGGTGATTTGTATCAATGTGACACCGGATGTGCTTTTCTTCCTTGCTCCTTATCACATCCATCAACACACACACATACGCACACACAGACATACACACTGCAGTGGGCTACACGATGGCCTCATGAGATAAGGTCCTAGGTTCTGGAACCTATGAGTGTAATCTGTATGGTAAAGTTTTGTAACTGTGGTTAAGGATCTGGAGATGAGGAGATTATGCTGGATTAACCAGATGTGCCCTAAATGACATCACAGACGTCCTTGTAAGAGAAAGGAAGAGGAAGAAGAGAAGAAAGCAGTGTGAAGATGGAGGCAGAGACTGGAGCAATGCAACCACAGAACAGGGATTGCCAGCGACCACCAGAAGCCAGAAGAAGCAAGGCACAGACTCTCCTCTAGAACCTCCAGAGAAAGTAGAGCCCTGCCAACACCCTGATTTCAGTCCAGGGAAACTGATTTCAGATTTCTGGCATCCAGAGCTGGGAGAGAATACATTTTGTTCTTCACCAAGGTGAAGTCACTTGTTAGAGCAGCCGTCCTTTCTCCTATAGGAAGGACTGGCATTCTTCATGTCTCTGTGACTACATTTTGGCTAAAAGAAGAACAAATAGTCATGATGATCCTTTCCATGGATTCTGCCCTCTTACCAAGTACACCCTGTGGTTCCCATTGATAAAACACTCCTATATGCATACAGTAGCCTTATGAGGAAGATGTAGAGTCTATTCCACACAGGATGAACTAGACTCCAAAATGAGAAGGGCTTTGCCCAACGTCACTCTCTTAGTAGGTATCCGAGCCAGAACTTGAGTCCAGATGGTCTGATTTCAAGTCTATACTGTAGTCCAAGCTGAGGGCTGGGCTAAACACACCAGCTGCAGGGAAACAAGCAGAATGGGAGGATTGGAACCAAATTTTTAGTTTAGGAAGTAGTTCCTTGGGAATGGAATAATACTGAATATGTCCCCAGGCCATGCCTAACTCAAATTCACTCTCTGATGAGGATTTATTGTGTATTCAGGGTCCAAGTTGCTGGCAGACCTGACTGAGGGCAGCTCCTGGCTATGAATCAGCAGATCTCCTGGGGGTTGAGGGGATGCGGTGCGGGATTGGACCTACCCAGGAGCTGGGGCTTTTGCATGCCCTGAAGACAACTCACTGATGTAGGTCTTTTCAAGCCCATTGTGAAAGTCCCAAGCAGCACTGTGGTGACTGCCAGAGAGGGATGCTCTGCAGCCAGCTACTCC
The DNA here is from genome assembly GCF_014754425.2 of Oryx dammah. Taxonomy (NCBI): domain Eukaryota; kingdom Metazoa; phylum Chordata; class Mammalia; order Artiodactyla; family Bovidae; genus Oryx; species Oryx dammah. The sequence continues at coordinate 105,422,016 of NW_024070212.1, forward strand.
AGCATTCTTTCCACCACAGCACAGCTGAAGAAACCAGACCACAGATGTGCTGATGCCCTTGGATGTGCTAGTGTGAGGCGGAGCAAACCTACCCAGAAATCCACCTTGCTAAAAGGCAACATCCTGTAAGGAAGGCTAGTTATCTACTTTGCAAAAAGAATCACAACTGCTACAGCAGGAGACGTCATCAGTCTCGACCTTTATTTATTGCAAAACCCAAATGAGTATTTTAATTCAGCATTCTCAGAAGACCACATTATTGACTGAATGATTGAACAACCCACACTAGGAAAGGATAATGTATACAATTTATTATACATTTAATTCAAGTACATTTATTTCCAATAACCACGAATGATACATAGTCTGGCATTCTAAACTGGGAGGACTTATACTACCTGATTTCAAGACTTATTACAAAGCTATAGTAATCAGTACAATGTGTTATCTGCATAAAGATATACAGATAAGTCAATGGAACAGAACAGAATCAAGAAACAGATCAGTTGATTTTTTGATCAAAATGTCAAGATGATTTAATAGGGAAATATGTAGTTTTTCAACAAATGGTGATGAAACAGCTAGGTATCTTTATGGGAAAAGCAACAAGAACAAAGTTTGACCCCTACCTCACACCATACAAAAAATTAACTTGAAAGGATCATAAACATAAAACTACGTTTAGGCCTATGATCATAACAAATACCAGGACATAAAAACTACCCTGTCCTTTGCTTTATATATGGTATTAATTAGGGTTCTCCAGAGAAACAGCACTCTTGCCTGGAAAATCCCACGGATGGAGGAGCCTGATAGGCTGCAGTCCACGGGGTTGCAAAGAGTCGGACATGACTGAGCGACTTCACTTTCCCTTTTCACTTTCATGCATTGGAGAAGGAAATGGCATCCCACTCCAGTGTTCTTGCCTGGAGAATCCCAGGGACGGCAGAGCCTGGTGGGATGCTGTCTATGGGGTCGCACAGAGTCGGACACGACTGAAGCGACTTAGCAGCTGCAGCAGCAGAGAAACAGAACCAATATGATACATATTAAAATATGTAAGAGGAGACTTATTATAGGAATTGACTCACACAGTTACAGAGGCTAAGAAGTCCCACAGTCTGCCATCTGCAAGCCAGACAATCAGGGAAGCCAGTTATATAATTCAGTTCAAATCCAAAGGCCTGAAAACCAGGGAGCTTCTGGTATTAAGTCCACAGTCTAAAGGCCCAAGATTCAACAGCTCCAATGTCTAAGGGCAGGAGAAGATGGAGTTTCAGCTCAGAAAGAGAAAGAATTCACCTTTCTTTTACCTTTTTATTTCACTTGCTTCCCCCAATGGATTGAATGATACTCATCCACTTTAATAAGAGTAGATCTCTTTACTCAATCTCCTAAGATGCAAATCTCTCCCAGAAACATCCTCACAGACACACCTAGAAATAATGTTTATCAGTTATCTGGGTATCCCTTAAGCCAGTCAATTTAACAAATAAAATTAACCACCATATACATATAATATTTTTAAATGTGAAAAACATTTTGCAAAAGAAGATACACATATGGCCAATAACACATAAAAAGGTGATCAACTATTAATCACCAAAGAAATGCAAATTAAAATCTCAATGAAGTACTGCTTCAGATTCACTACAATGGCCAAAACGAAAAGAACAACAATACCAAGTGTTAGTAATTACATAGGACAACTAGAACTCTCAGATATTTCTGATGGAGGGTGAAAAATTATAGAACACCTTTAGAAACAATGTTGCAGTTTTTAATAAAATAAGTACACACTTTATGACACAACATTACCTACCCAAGAAAATTGCATGGTCACACAAAGATTTGTACACAAATATACCAGCTTAAAACTGGAAATGATCCAAACGTCCATCAATAGTAAATGAATAAGCTGTGGCACATTTGTACAATGGAATTCTATTCAGCAATGAGAAAGATAAGAATTACTGATACATTCTACAACATGGATGAATCAGATGCCAGAGAAAACGTACTGTGTGAATCCTTTTATATGATGTTCTAGAACAGACAAAATTAATCTACAGTGATGGAGAGCATGTCACCAGTTGCCTCAGGAGAGAAATTTTGGAGGATTGACAAGGATACTTTGGGGAGAGATAGAAATATTCTATATATTGATCGGTGTGGTGGCTACACAAGCGCATTCATTTGTCAAAATTCAAGTGGGTTTATTTACTGTGTGTAATTAATTTTCTCAATAAAGTTTATTTAAATACGTGTGTGTGTGTGTGTGCTGTGTGGGTTGGAATAATTAATTTTCATATGCTCCTCGCAAAAGAGACTGGTGAAAACTCACACTCAGATTTAGACACAAAGACGAATTCAGCCCAGATTTTTCTTTTTCTCGTTCGCATACAAGGATCATCTAAGACAGATTCTCCCCAGCCCCCATCTCCTGCTGGCCTGCACTGGCACCCCATGGTCTTGCAGGAGGGCCTGTATCTAATTCTGAAAACTCCCAACAGAGGCTGGGACAGCTATTGGGTTTGATAGAGGGAGATTCACTTTCTGCTCTGCATATAGAAAGAACCAAGAAGGAGATACTGGAATCAGACAGACAGAGCTTTGCTAAGATTGATGAAAGTTTAGATCAGTGGTCTCCTGAGGTTCCTAATATTTCTGCCTCCATCCAGTCACTAGACAGTCTCTGCCTTTTCCACAAGTGCAAACCTGCTTGTAAAGTTAACCCCATGGAGGAAGCAAGCGTCCCGGCTACTGAGCAGAGCTGCTCCATAAAACAAGGGATCTAAAGAGTCGGACACGACTGAGCGACTGAACTGAACTGAAGGTGCACTCAGTCTTCAACAGAAAGTACCCAGATTTAGCTAAATCCTGGGAAACATGAGGAGGAATTGGGAGAGACTAAGAGTGGAAATTCCACCATCTATAAAATTTAAGTAATTGTGGTGCAAGGGAGCAGTGCTCATCATTGCAGTGACACCACATTCTATTCTTTCAGGGACAATCTCAGTTTAAATCGGCTGTCATGTAATAATTGCAAATGGTGCCCTTTAACACCCTCAAAATTGCCCCTGTTTGGACAGTTAATGATATGGTCATGCTGCTTACCAATCATATGGAAAGAAGTTTGCTTTCTTCCAATGCTGATAGCAAATGCCTCTGCTTCTCAGCAATTACTGCCTTGTTTTTGAGGCCCAGCAGTTTCTTCTCTCTGGGTACTCAGTCTACTGCCTCCGGGTCCTGCATGCACTGCAGGGTCAGGAGAGGTTTGTAAGTCTTATTTTAACCAGTCACACAAGGTCCATTTGGGTTTCCCAAGTGGCTCAGTGGTAAAGAACCTGCCTGCTAAGGCAGGATATGTGGCTTCCATCCCTGTGTTGGGAAGATCCCCTGGAGGAAAGCATAGCAACCCACTCCAGTGTTCTTGCCTGGAGAATCCCTTGGAGAGAGGAGCTTGGCAGGCTACAGTCCATTGGGTCACAAAGAGTCAGAACCCACTGAGCACACACAGATGCATAAGGTCTTTTGGCAAACTGGATGAAAGCTGAAAATTAGTGGCCTATTGGGCAAATTCACAGCCTTGTTCTCTCTTTTATTTTAATTGAAATATAGCTGATATACAACATTATGTTAGTTTCAGTTGGGCTACACAGTGATTTGACATTTGCGTTCATTTTGCAATGATTGCCGTGATAAGTCTCCTGATCTTTCTTGAGCATTACCATGAAATAATTCTCTGCTCAATGTTTTCCTGATTCATTTTTTCCCTCTGCTGGAGGAGGGCTGCGCTGGGAGGGCCACAGGGACCTATGTGACAAAGGTTTTGTCCTTGCAGAGCTTCTAACCTAGACCTACATGGCCACTGGGTAACTCACACATGGATGGGGGCAAGGGTAACTTGACACAGGGCCTTGGAGCTCAGAGAAGGAGGAAGGTGTTCTAACAGTGGATATGGATGAGCAGCATGAGGACACAGTCCCTGGGCAGGGCCTGAGATGTGAGAAGAGCAAAGACCAGGGAGAGACCTCTTGACTCATGCATGCCATATGGCAGCAGCCCATGGGTCTTCCCTGCTACCCCTCTCCTTGCCCAGGACTTCAGCCTCTCTCCTAGGACATACTCCAGCAATCCCAAGTACCATCTTCTTGTCCCTTCTCTGCCCTGATGCCAGAGCTATCTCCCTAAAACACAATTCTGGACACTCTCCAACTCAAGAACTTGGCAAGGGCGCCCCTTGCCTACAACATAGTAAAATGGACGCTCCTCTTTTCAGGTGTTACATATCCAATTAAAGAAGGCCTCACTCGCCAAGAATCAGCTCAAACGCTCCCTTCTCTCTGCAGCTTGCTGATCCCTCCAGGCTGCAGGAGACTCAAGCTTTCCTGTTCCCTTGTTGCACTTTAGTCCTAGATGGGTTTGGAACTCTCAACCATCTGTTTTGTCCTGTAATTCATGGGGGTTGTGTGCCTCCCACCACCACCCCAGACTGCAAGACTCAATAGGGCAGGAATTGCATTCTTCATCTCTTTATCCCCAGGGTTCAGCCCAAAGCAGGCTCAGAGCAAGTGATGAGGAATTTCTGCTTCGTCCTGTAAGACGAAGGACCCCATGAGACAGCTGCCCATCCACTGCCTCCTTGACCTGCATTCTGGGCAGGCCCAAGGTCCCAGGAGGTGCCATCAATGACCAGCCAGGCCTTTCTTTGGAGGCGTTTGCAGGAGAGCCAGCTGGCCTTCCAGTCATCATTTTGTCCTTCAGGTGGAACTACATGGGGAAAAAAACGAAGTATGTTAGTTTACTGCTTGATCTTTGCTCCCGTTAAGCAGAGCCAAATCTAACGTGAATATTGATGACTTTACAAAACCCAGTGTTTGGTATTCACTGAAAACCATTGTATATTCCCTAAATAGTTCGTTTTGTTTTCAAAAGTTCTAAAAAACTCGCTGTATTGAAATGCATGTTGTTGCATCGATTTTTCTAAAATACACCTTGTTATCTTTTCTTTGGTAATTGGTGACTGGTAATGACTTTGGCAATTTAACATGTTCTCTCAGACACTTTTTCCATTCCCCTTGATAACTGAAGTCAGGAGCGAGGGCCTGTCTGTCAATCTCTGACGCCTGTCAGCCGGCGTGATTGACGGCTTTTGGTCCCACAATAGAGACCATTTTTGCAGCCCCCGTTCTGTTATTTTCCCCTCCTTTAATACTTGTGGGGGATGGTGTTTGCTTTATAATCTGCGTTTAAAATCCAACTTGGAATGAGGCCAGCTCCAGAGAAATTATCACAATGTCTTGTTAGCTTTGCATCAGGAAAATTCTCCAGAGGGTTCCTTAAGCTATGATTCCACCTTCTGAAATTACCTCTGCTCAAAAATCTAAGCTTCAGCCTTCATCCTGATCCCTTCAAATTCCTGGAGAAAGGCCGAGGGGTCTGCCCAGCCGTGTTCTAATAGAGGGCACGACCAGGGGGAGCGTGAGCAGCTGGAGTGGAGTCAGGCCAGCCCTCTCTCCCGGGGCCTCTGTGTATAAGCCTCCACATAATGAGTGTGGGTCTGAGTGCCAGAGCTCAGCAGAATGGAGAAAGCACTGGGTCTGCTGGGCAATTAGATTCCTCAAAAGCCAAGCAGGCAGGAGTCTCTCCCAACCAAGAAGAAGCCGCTTTTAGTTCAGCTTGATACCACCGGGTCACAGAATTGTCTGAGCCCTTTGGAAAAGCAGCTAAAAAGCAGCATCAACGAGGGTCAAGGATCTATATGGTGATGTGTCTGTCCGTGGTAGTGATTACCTTGGGGTTCACAGATCCGTCTTAGATTCTGATGAAAACTGTAGCCCCAGTCCTTAGAAAAATATATATCCTTTCATGCTCAAATCCTGCCTACCATTTCATGAGAAACCACACCTCCTCTCAGGTCTGTGGCCGACTAGGGTTAGAGCTCTTGCTCTGTGTGAAGGTAGCTGGTGATCTTACACAGAGAATGTCATGACTCTTTAATGCTGGACGCTGATCTGGAGGTTGACTTCCAGAGTAGAGTGTGTGTGAAGCCAGGTCTTGGAACCAGTGCCCTTGGTGGGAGCTGCCTGTGAGTGCATGTGGCTGGGGGGGCGGGGGGCGCAGGGTGGAGGGACGTGAGAGCCTAGTCTCGTAAACATCCACACCCTTTAATTAGAGACTCTGGGCAGATAGGCAAGCACTAACCAGATTCTAGGCATCAAAGAAGAAAGACTGGAAATTTGGCCAAACTGAGGATCGAACCAGGGTTAGGGAACCAGAGAAGGAAGGAGCTGGGGAGGTCAGAGGATAGCCAGTCCCTGTATCTCTTACAGAAAGAACTTCAAGAACTAACTCTGAAAACACCTGTTGGGTCCAGGCCTCCCTCCTCTATAAGGCCTAGGTTATCTTGGGAAGAGATGGCAAGTCCTTCTGAAAGGAACTGAGCCTCACTGCAAAAAAAAAAGTCCAAAATTTAGTGTCTTTCCCTTCCTTGCTTTCCCTCCCAGCCAAACCACTGTCTACATGTTCCAGGGCTTAAAACCTGAAGGTTTTTAAGGGAAATGAATCTCCATGTACTGCCTGTACCTCCCAGGATGAGGTTCACACTTATTCACGTGGATGCCAAGCTCTACGAGAATAGTATGGCCAGCCCTAGCTAGCAGGTACCTTATACCGGACATTTAATTTTCATATCAGGAAGCAAGTAGGTACGGTAGGTGGACTAATAGCCTCTCAAAGATGTCCCCACATGCTATCTGCTAAATTTGTAAACCGGTTACATTATATGATGAAAAGGGCTTTGCAGATGCCATTAAGGATCTTGAGAAGCAGAGATTGCCCTTATTGTCTGGGTAGACCCAACGTCATCTCAAACAGCCGTTATAAGAGGGAGGCAGAGGGGCCAGAGTCAGGGAAGGATATGGGATGATGGAAGCAGAGGCTGGAGTAATGCAGCCAAGGTAAAGAAGGAATTCTCCTTTAGGGTTTCTAGAAAGAACAACTCTGTCTACGCTGTGATTTAAACCTCATAAGACCCATTTTGAACTTCTGAACTGTATAATAATAATTCATGATGTATTAAGACACTATGCTTGCCATCATTTTTTATAGCAGTAATGTGGTCATGTATGGATGTGAGAGTTGGACTGTGAAGAAGGCTGAGCGCCGAAGAATTGATGCTTTTGAACTGTGGTGTTGGAGAAGACTCTTGAGAGTCCCTTGGACTGCAAGGAGATCCAACCAGTCCGTTCTGAAGGAGATCAACCCTGGGATTTCTTTGGAAGGAATGATGCTAAAGCTGAAGCTCCAGTACTTTGGCCACCTCATGCGAAGAGCTGACTCATTGGAAAAGACTCTGACGCTGGGAGGGATTGGGGCCAGGAGGAGAAGGGGACGATCGAGGATGAGATGGCTGGATGGCATCACGGACTCGATGGACGTGAGTCTGAGTGAACTCTGGGAGATGGTGGTGGACAGGGAGGCCTGGCGTGCTGCAGTTCATGGGGTCGCAAAGAGTCGGACACGACTGAGCGAATGAACTGAAGTGAATAGGGACCTAATACAGTTTGATAACACCCCTTATCTGCCCCCTCCTGTTTTTTTCCCCAAGTTACAGAGAACAGGTCTCAGTGAGGTTAAACAACTTGGTCCAGAGTTATGCTGCTTCTAAGTAGCCAAGTCTGCATTCGGTTCTAAGCCTGCTAGTAATGGCATTGAAACATGTATACTATCAGGTAAGAAACGAATCACCAGTCTATGTTCGATACAGGATACAGGATGCTTGGGGCTGGTGCACAGGGATGATCCAGAGAGATGATATGGGGTGGGAGGTAGGAGGGGGGTTCAGGTTTGGGAAGTCATGTACACCCGTGGCTGATTCATGTCAATGTATGGCAAAAGCAATACAGTATTGTAAAGCAAAATAAAGCAAAAATAAAAATTTAAAAATAAAAAAATAAATAAAACCCCTGTCCTTAACCACCGAATACGTTGCCTCAGTGGGCTCCTTGTCAGCTGCGTCTCCCACCACCTTCTCTCCCACCCTCTGTACTCCAGCCAAGTTCACGTCTTTCCTGCTTCTGCTCTCTCTGCCTGGACATCCTTCCCTACTCATCTCTACAGTGTGAACATGTCTGGGCCAGACTATGACCACCTACTAGAAGAACCTTCTGTCCTTTCCCCAGTGAACCACACACTTCTCTCCCACCCCTATTTCATCAGAGCCCAGGCTACATCACTGTCAGATCAAAGAAGTGCCACCCGCCTGTAAATCAGAATTCCCCAGGGCGTGGCTCTGAAATATGCATGTGTATGCACTAGAAGGTCCATTTACGAACCATTAGTGGTTATTTGGGCTTCCCTGGTGGCTCAGGTAAAGGACCCGCCTGCAATGCAGGAGACCTGGGTTTGATCCCTGGGTTGGGAAGATCCCTTGGAGAAGAGAATGGCGACTGGCTCCAGAGAATTCCATGGATGGAGGAGCCTGGTGGGCTACCGTCCATGGGGTCAAAAAGAGTCGGACACGACTGAGTGACCTTCACTTCACTTCACTTCACTTCAGCGGTTATGTACCTCCCGGTTAGAATACGAATTTCACAAGGTCTGGGTCTTTCCTCTGCATTGGTCCATTGTGTTTTACATATGAACTTGGCCTAGATATTTTTTTAAAATTTTTTAAAATTTATTTATCTTTGGCTGCACTGGGTCTACATCGCTGTGCATGGAACTTTTCTACTTGCATGTGGAATTTTCCTGCACCAGGGATCAAACCTGGGTCCTTTGCCCTGGCAGGCAGATTCCCAACCACGGGACCTCCAGGGAAGTCCCCAGATGTTTCTTTCGTCAAACACCATTCTGGGTTTTTCCGTGACAGTTTTCTGGGCATGAGATTAATGCATAAGTCAGTAGATTTTGATTAAAGTAGGTGACCCTTCACAGTGTGTCGGCCTCATCCAATCAGGTGAAGGCATCAATAGAACAAAGATTGACTTCCCTTGAGGAAGAAGAAATTCTGCCAGCAGATGACCTTTGAACTCAAACTGCAGCTCCCTTGGGTCTCCTGTCTAATGGTCCATTCTACAGATTTTGGACCTGCTAAGCCTCCACAATGGTGTGAGCCAATTTATTATAATAAATCTATATAAATCTCTACATATATTGATCTATTTATCTATGGCAGTGGTGGTTAAGTCCCTAAGTCATGTCTGACTCTTTACAACCTCACAGACTATAGCCCACTAGGCTCCTCTGTCCTAATACACCTATTAATAGATATTTATTAGATGAGTTCACGGTGGGGTTCATAGATGGCCTTTGTAGAAAACGTCAATAAAATTTTCTTTTAGACTCAAAAGACTAGCATGTATTATTTCACAGATGGTCTAGGAGCCCAGAGTAGATGGGTACTTTCCTCTGAATCAAAATTCCTGAGAAATTATGTTTCTTTCATTGACAGAGGTGTCTACAAGCCAGTGCAAAGCTAAGGCAGATTCTTGGGGATGCTAGTCCTTCGAGGGAGGTTCAAAAGTGAGGAGGAATCCTTGCTGTGTCTATGCCCTGGCATCAGAGTCTACTACTGGGGCAGCTAAGGAGCCATGGAACCTGGGGTCTGGAACACTCAGACTAACAAAACCCAGAGAACCTGGGCCACAGAACCATTCTGACAATATATTTCAGAACTTCTAATGATGCTTTCTGAGTGGCGGCTCAAAATCTAGAGCTGGAGGAGCCCTGAGAGACCATCTCAGGTTCTGTTATACCTTGAAGCATTTCATTCATCGCTTGAATGAAATGTTTGCTAGGAGTACAGATGTGAACCAGACAGAAAAGGTCCCTTTCTCCAGGGGTCTTATTTGCTAGTTGAGTGAGAGTGAAGGAGAATGGACAGACAATAAACAAGGCAAAAATACACAATTAAGGCAATTTCAGGTCCTGTAAATCTCACAGTTATCGTGATAGTATGGCTGGTGGTATTTTCCAAAGATAGCCACAATATCTCTGATTCCATGTTTCCTTCTAGAACCTTGCCACGCACCCATGAAGAATTAAAGTCTTATTCTCTCCCAACTCCCCTGAATATGGGAAAGCTTGCGACTCACTAGTGACAGAAGGAATGTGGCAGAAGGAAGCTGGATGACTTCCTAGGCCAGCCATAGAAGACGATCCTGCTTCTACCTTGGGTGATAAAGCATTTGCCCTGCAGCCTGAACATCATGAATGCATACCAACTACCCTGAGGCTGTCATGCTATGAGGAAGCCCAAATCAACCTCGCTCGAGACCACATTAAGAGGCCCCCAAATTATATAAACAGAGAGAAAGGGATGCCAAGCCACCTTCCAGATGCGCTTGCCTTCCACTATTCCAGCTGCAGTACCATTACTGCCACTACATGAGGGATTCTGAGCCAGATTATCCAGACTAGCCCTTCTGATCCTCCCACACTCCACCCTGAACATAAGACATAGCTCTTTCCATCTCCCAACCTTGCTATTATTCCTCTTTCTTCTTATCCATGTTGGAAACAGCCAAGTCTCTCCTCCATGGTCCCACAGACCACTGTGCCTTAAACTTAGTGGGAGACATAAAGTGATGGGCTAGAGGGGCCGTTTAGGATCCAGGATCAAAGTTCAGGTTCCGGAGCTGCCATGTCTGACCTATGTGATCAACCTTAGGTGGTTTGCTCTACATTCTTGGGTCTTGAGAGTCTTATCTATTAAGTGTAAATTTAAAATGTCTACTTCATAGGGTCATTGCCAAAACAACAGATGACTCTTAAGGGTTGGTTTCAAGTCTAAGGAAGCCTGACAAACAAAAGAGATTTTAAATCAAACAAAAAAACATATCATGACTGGACACAAAGAGGAATGGCCTGCTGCTGGGGAGGGGATAAAATCAGTGGAGTGGTAAAAGGTCGGTTCAGCCTGAAGGTGTTTAAGATGAAAACAGCTGGCTGCCTCTCTGGAGGGCAGTCTATGCTCCTGGTCTAGAGGCTGGAGTCTGGATGACCTCAAGATCCCTTCTGTTGGTGAATAGTTCATGTATTAATTCAAACACACCTGGATTCAAGTTCCAGTTCCCCAACTTGCTGGCTTTGTCAGTTTGGGCAAAATGATACTTCGTCTGCTCATCTGCAAAATGGGGAGATCATAGTACCTGTTTGGGGGAGATAGTCAGAGGTTTAACAAGAATAAAGTGAAAATGCAAATCCCTGTGTGTTATATGTGTAAGTGCTACAATGTTGTCAGTTTGCTTTTTCTTGCTTACAAAGTACCAGGTCCTGGGTTATAATCTGGGCAGGCGTTGGGGGTGCGGGGGAGGTACAAGTATGAAAGTATTTCAAGTCATGGAGGAGAAGCAAGTACTATACCTCAGCTGCCACCTCAGGTTTATATCAATGACAGGGTTGTGGCAGGAAGGCATTTCACTGGGAGATAGAGATTCACCCTCAGCCCCTCATGACTTTCTGGGACCCCGTTTCAAGTCCCATGAGGTCTGGCAGAGTTTGGTCTCTCTGAGAGCTCTATGTCCTTACAACAAAGCACCATCTTGCCCCCTTGTTTGAGCTGGATTTCTGCCTCCTTGTAACCAATGATACATGAAGAATGCAAAAATGTTAGATCATCAACACTCTTTGGGAGCCCTGGGGAAGGTGAAAGTGATTATTTTCCATTGGTGCTGAGGGAGGTTGGGGGCCAGGAACTTAACGCTTAGGTGGGCATTGGACTTAACATTGTTTGGGGATGAGGCTTCCATGGAGTGAAAACATGGTCAAAAGGATGGAAGGTGGAAAATGCAATTTGACACGTGTCAAACACTGAGAAGTCGTACAAGCCTTCAGGAATCTGGTATGTGTGAAAGGGAGTGGGGAGCCCCAGGGCTGGAGAGGTAAGCAGAAGCCAGGTCCTGCAGGTTCTAGATGACAGATTAGAGACAGGACATAGTCAGTGGGAGGCTGCTATATAACACAGGGAGCCCAGCTTGGTACCCTGCGATGACCTGGAGGGGTGGGATGGGAGAGGGGAGAGAGGCTCAACAGGGAGGGTATTTATGTATACTTATGGTTGATTCCCATTGTTGTATGGCAGAAACCAACACAACATGTTGTAAAGCAATTATCTTCCATTTTTTTTTCTTTTAAAAGGAATCTGAAAGTCCCCCTAATAAAGATGATTTCCTGGTACAATAAATAAATAAATAAAAATAAAGAGACGGGACTTTATTCATAGGAAAAAGGGAGCTACCATGGATGACTCTCAAGCTCAGGAGTGACAGAGTCAGGGACGATAATGGCCCTTGATGCTGCGTGAGTACCTTCCAGCCCTGGGCACAGAGACTGCAGAGAGAAGGCGGCAGCAGTGGCCAGGCCAGAGATGATGAGACTGGGGCTAGTGCAGGGAAAGGGGACACGGACAGTGGAAACTGACGGTTATCACCAAGGCTGGCAGGAAGGCGTGCTCCAATCAGCCACTTGGTTATGTGACTACTCCCCCTGTCCAGTGCCAGAGGATGATGGGGCATCAAGGTAGCACCCCCAGGATCACATGGAGGGAGGGAAGAGTTTCCTGAAGGAACCAGAAGGAATGCAATGAAACCACGTGCTGGATGAAAACCAAACAAACACAAACCAGCTTTGTCATAAAATCTGCTAGAACATCAAACCCTGGGGCAGGTGGAAAAGAAAGAAAGGTGTAAAAACTCAATATCACAGTGGTGCTCATTGCAGCATTGCTTTTAGTGGGAAAAACCGGACAGTTCTGGAATGTCCAGTAGCAAGGGATGGTTCAGTTCAGTCACTCAGTCATGTCCGACTCTTTGCGACCCCATGGACTGAAGCACGCCAGGCCTCCCTGTCCATCACCAACTCCTGGAGCTTGCTCAAACTCATGTCCATCGAGTCAGTGATGCCATCCAACCATCTCATCCTCTATCATCCCCTTCTCTTCCTGCCTTCAATCTTTCCCAGCATCAGGGTCTTTTCCAATGAGTCAATTCTTCACATCGGGTAGCAAAGGACAGGCTAAACAAATTATGAACCATCCATTTCCTGGAGCTGTCCTCAGTTTAAAAGGAAAGTGTAGATTTGAATGCACAAGCATGAAAATGCATCCATGAGATAGCAGAGTGTGAAAAAAAAAAAAAAAGGTTACTGAACAATGTGTATAACATGATCCTATTTATGCCATAGAGAGATGTAGCCTTTTTTTTTTTTAATTCCAGGAGGGCTTTGTCTTACAAGTACTGCAGTCATGGAGGAACAGCACTTGCTGGGAGCAATACTTGGGGTGAGGGCCCCATGTTGATAGGGTTCAGGAGGGCACAGCCCAAAGAAAGAAGGGATGAGTGGGAGGAAGTGAGAAGACATTTTTCACAGCTGCTGAGAGTGAGACACTTGTGGGAGAAGGAGAGATGTCTGAAGCTGACTTTTTCAAAGCTGCAAAAAGCCCCGGCACCACTTTTTAAGGAAACCAACAATAACAATTCACAATATTCTTCAGGCTTCTGGAATCACTTTGGGTTATTTTGGATGCGCTGTTGGGCAGAGACTGGCCTTAAAGGCTCCTTAGGTATATTTGGGTCACATTCATATATATTTGTATAAGCATTAAAAAAAATCTGAAAGCATATACACCAAACTGTCAACAGTGGTTATCTCTAAAGGAGGAAATATCCAGGGACTTTATTTTCCTCTGTGCTTTAAAAAAAATTTTTTTAACCTAAATATGCATTATTAGAATAAAGAACACAGATATAAAGAGAGGAAAAGGGGGAAAAAATCTACTAAAGTCAGACAAAGTGCATAGCAAATAAATACATCTTAGCTACAAGCATGCTCAATAAACAATAACTAAGTGACAAATTTAAATAATGTTTGTAACTAAGACTTAAGTGATGAAAACCCAACACAATGGGAGAGCTCCCTCCCCACACCCCAGCAGTGCCAGGCAGGATCCTTGGACTGGGGGCAGAGACCTGGTCTCCACTTTCAACAGGATCCTTAGGGTGGAAAGTCTTCAGCCCACAGGCTATGACTTGTTCCAGAAAAGGCTGCTGGGAGAGGAGCCACAGGGCAGGTTCCCAGACGCGGCGTGAGGCTGTGCTCTTACCTGGCTTTCTTTCCTGCTGCTGTTCTTCCTTTGTCTCTCCTCCCTTCTCCAGTCTTCCTTCCTCTCTACCAATCCCAGTTCAATTCAATAAACATCATGGGACTCAACCTACACTGAGACCTCACAGTTCACAGATGCCAGGGTGAGTTGCAGCTGTGGAGTGGGGGTGGGGTCCCAAGGAAACCAGGAGAAGCACATTTGTCTTTGAGGAACCCCGATCCACAGGAGGGCTTTCCTCATAGCACAGCTGGTAAAGAATCTGCCTACAGTACAGGAGCCCCAGGTTCAATCCTTGGGTTGGGAAGATCCCCTGGAGAAGGAAATGGCAACCCACGCCCGTTTTCTTGCCTGGGAAATCTCATGGACAGGTGAGCCTGCCAGGCTACAGTCCATAGTGTCGTAAGAGTCGGACACGACTGAGCGACTGAACCACCAAAGGAATTTTTGGAGTGATGGTGCCTTCTGAATCTGAATCCACAGGAGAGAGAGGCCCCACAAAGCCCAAGGCAGCCAGATCTATGGGAAAAGGGACGTGCCTGCAGAGTGGTCTGAGAGCACAGTGTAGGTCAGTATCCTTCCCTAGAGGCCAAGAGGACACTGGAGCAGAGAGGGAGAATCCAGGCAAGTACACAGCAGACAGAGAGTGTGGCTGGAACAGGAATGGGTGAATGATGCGTGACAAGGAAGAGCAGGATCCAAATCCAAAGGTGAAGAGCCTTGAATGCCTCACAGAAGAGCTGAGACTTTATCTTCTAGATCTGGGGGAGTCCACCGCAGATTTAAATGGGGGCATGACAGAGTCAAGTGTGCTTCTGAGAACAGTGTCTGGAGGTGATATGGAGGATAACTTGGAAATGAATGGATTGAAGCCAGCAGAGAGGACTAGGGCTGCAGAACAGACTGGGCATGATGTCATGAGCTCCCAAGCAAACGCTATAGCAGTGGGGATGAGAAGAGGCTGAGAGAACCAGGCACACTCTGGGCAGGGCCAGCTGTGGTCTGGGGCAGAGGCCAGAGAACTTCCTGTCATCTGGTTCACAGAGAGAAGACCTCCTTATTGTTCATCATTCATTCATCTTATGGTGTATCATTCATTCATTTGAGAGACACGATTGATGCCTTCTCTATGACCACCCAGCCCAGGCTGGTCCCACCAACAGAGAGATGTAAATGGGAATAATCACTGCCATCTAGGAGCTCGGAGTCCAATAGAAAAGGCAAATGCAATAGACTGAGGGCAAAAATGGCCCCAACTCTTCCTCGCTTACAAGTATAGATGTCTTTGTGCAGTTACTTTGAAGGTCTTCTCATATAAGCAGGAGTCTATTTCCTATGCCAAGAGTCAGGGCTGTCCTGTGATTTGCTGTGGACAAGACCATCTGGCTCTTCCAAGCCCAGGCCCAGGAGTGTCAGGGACCCTGATGCCCAGTCTCTTGGACCCTTGTCATAAAATCCCCCTTAGAATAGAGTCAAATCTCTTCAGCGTCCTAGCTGGGGTGAAGGAAGTATAAGAAAACACAGTCAAGATCAGCCTAGCCCCAGCCAAACCTGCAGAATCTCCCAGATGACTCCAATTCACAAGCAATAATAAGTCATTTTAAGCACCAAGTTTTGGGTGATATGTTCTATGGTCATAACTAACTGATAGACATGTAATCAATTAATTCTTTTCAAAAGTAGATATCTCATAACCCAGGCGTCACAAAGGCATCACGCACAGCTTCTGGTCTCACTCCACACCCACCTTGAAGGAGACATCAGCACTAGATCTTACTCTGGGGAAATAATTCTCCGTGGGTCTCTTGCATTTCTGCACATTTTGTAAGCCAATGTAGCAAATGCCTTTGTTTGGGACAATCCTTTAAATATGTCTGTGTAGCAAACAGCCCTGGAAACTGGAGACATTCTCTCTCCAGAACCAAGGCAAGGTTTGTTTGTTGTCCAACGTAACATACATCTCTCTCCAGGGAAAGTTCCAACTGGGCTTACTGCTCATTATAAAAGTCTTGGGTTCTGTAAGCTAGGGGTTCCTTCCTTGTGACAAAAGCCACTGCATGTGCTACAGATGCTGGCTGACTCTCTTGGAGTCACCCTGCAAGAAAGGAAGCTTGGGAAACGAGCACGAGCATGACACCCTAGCTACTGCTTTGGTCCTGAGTCACAGCGAGCTCTGGGTCTTATTCCAGGGGCTTCTGTGTCCTGCCAGCATCCATGACATTGCAGAAAGCTCGCTTGTCGGCTTGCAAGCAGGGTGAGTCTCAGACCCTTGACAGTGCGTGATCCTTACCCTTCCAGAAACAATTTAGTCCAAATCCACAAAGCCTTAGTGAGTCACAGGTTTTCCTGAAAATGTCATGGGAAGACAACAGAGAGGTTTATAGCCCAATACACCTGAAACTTAATACAAACCTCCCATGACACTTGTACTCCCCCTGCATAGGCCTCCAAACTTCCTCTTCAGCCGTCAACTGCCTCCGCCCCCTACTGCAGTGATCCTCAACGTTTTTGGCACCAGGGACTGGTTTTGTGGAAGACGATTTTTCCTTGCGGGGAGGAAGGGGTTTATCAGGCAATAATGTGAGCGATGGGGAGCAGTAGATGAAAGCTTCACTCACTTGCGCCCCCATTCACCTCCTGCTGTGCAGCCCAGGGGTGAGGCAGGGGGATTCCTGCCCTATAGACCCTTCCCCATCCCACCCCCAAGTCAGCCCCCCGAGATATACACCCCCACCCTGAAGTCTTTCTACAGCTCTTCCTTTGCTTAAACAGAGAAATTTAGCATGGCATCCCACAGTTTAGCCAGTCCAGTCTTCCTATACCAATCACTCACCCAGTTTTCTTTGAAGGAGCTAAATGGCATAAATAATAAATAACTTTTTTTCACAGTTTTTTTCTAACAAAGCTATTACAAATGTGTCAATATTCATCCCTCCCTGGAGATCAAGGGGACACCTAAGCCAAGAGAATTAGGATAAGTACACGGCAGACAGTGTACAGGTAGGACCAAAGTTCAGGAGCTGTCAAGAAATAGGATGGGGGGCAAAGAACAGCAGGCTCCAAGTCCCAAGGTGAAGGGCATTGAATGTCACACTACAGGTACAAGGGAGAGAAGAAATATTTCTGACTGGGACACCTAGTACAGATTTGCAAAAGGTGACATCAATCCCTGTAGGATGAGTAGGTTTTCCAAAGACAAAAAGAGCAAGAGGCTGCCGTGGGAATGGCATGTGAGAAAAAGACAGAGAGAGAGAGAGGACCCTTCAGAGGTTAAAGACCCACTTGGGGTACAATTCCAGACATTCGCTGGAGTTCCTGGAACCGAACGGCCTGTTGGAACCACGATGAAATGTAGCTGATCTCTGGAAGCTGGGCACATGTGTGAGGTTCTTTATATTCACACATGAAATATCAAAGCACAAGGACTTGTAACCAAAGGAAACACCCACTAATCATAGTTTTCGCCAGGAACACCCTAACTGACATTTTAATTAACAAGCTGTTCTCCCCCCCCCTCCCCACTCCGTTTTTAATATAAGGACTTCTTGTTGCTTTAAATCTAAAATTAATTAAGTGAGAGTTCTCCTCTGGAGTGGAGTCTACGGCTTGTGCTAAACCGACGGGAGTGATAAGGTAAGATCTATGGCTGGGAGAGGGGCGAGCACGGAAAAACTCTTGGTCTCTGCAGCTGAGGCAAACCCCACCAGCCACAGCCCACCTGCTCCCTGAGGACCCAGGGATCTTGGACTTTTTCCAAGAAATAGCCCATGTGAATCTGCAGCCCTGCTAAGACCTAGGAGAATTGAAAAGCTTAAAACACAAAGTCCTACGAGATCTGGCCCCCACCTGTCTCTCTGACCTCAGTCTCACCAGGTCCCCACCTCGTTCACAGGCCCAGCCACCTTCGCCTTGCTGTTCCCCAAACACGACAAGCTCATTCCCACCTCAAGGTCTTTGTGCCTGTTCTTTCCTG
Source organism: Oryx dammah (assembly GCF_014754425.2). Classification (NCBI taxonomy): domain Eukaryota; kingdom Metazoa; phylum Chordata; class Mammalia; order Artiodactyla; family Bovidae; genus Oryx; species Oryx dammah. The sequence continues at coordinate 105,440,093 of NW_024070212.1, forward strand.
TGCTCGGGACACTCTTCGGCACAATGCCCAGGGCGGGTCTCGGGTGGGAGACTGCTTCTCTCTCCATCACATTCTTTTTCAATTTTGAAAATGTTTTTAGTTTTGGCTGCACTGGGTCTTCACTGTGGCATGCAGGGTCTTCCTTGTGGCGAGTGAGGGCTTCTTTAGTTGTGACACGTGGGCTCAGTTGCCTCGAGGCATTTGGGATCTTAATCCCAGACCAGGGATCGAACCTCTGCATTTGAAGGTGGATTCCTAACCACTGGACCACTAGGGAAGTCCCTCTCTATACTTTTTCTAACTATAGTTCTCATCAATCCCTCTCCCCACTCTGTTATCCTGATTTATTATTTTCGTGGCACTCGTCATTAACTGAAGTCATGGGTCATTTGTGTGTCCAGTCTCTGCCTCCCTCCACTAGAATGGCAGTCCCAAGAAAGCAGGATTTGTGCTTTGTTCATTCAGGCCAGCTGATGCTTGGTCACTGTTGGTTGAGCCAATGAATGGAGGGAGGCTTTCCTTTTGCTTATAATCCTCTCCTCCCCACCTCTCTTCTCTTCTCTCTCCTCTCACCCCAGCTTTACCTAGCTGACTTGTGCTCATTCTTTTGGTTTCAGTTTGTTTCTTCACATTTCTATGGGTTGGCCAAAAAAAAAAAAAGAAAAAATCATTCCCGTTTTTCCGTAAGATGTTAAGGATTTTTTGGCCAACCCAATAGATGGGAGTTGGCTCCTCTCTGATATTCTCTTTGATAGCATTCTTCATAATCCAAGTTAAAAATTATTATAATTGATTATGCCATGTCTATCTAGAATATAATCTTCATGAGGACAAGGGATTGATGAAACACTTCATAGTGAGGAGCTGCTATTTAATACGTTTATCATCACCATGACAGAGGATTTTTCTGATCAAGGCAAACGGAAGGAAGATCTTCCAGGCATGCCTCAGACACAGCCCCGCTCTCACAGCCAGGAAGGGACTTTTACGATCTGAGTGGGAGTCCACAGTACAAGGGACCTTGGCCCAAGAATCCACTGAGGCCCCTTCTTGCTATTGGAATTTGTTTCTTGGGGCAATGAGTCAGCTGTGGAGGATCTCATCCTTTTGCATACAACATATTTATCTATTTGTCTCCTGATGGACATTTTAGGCTGTTTCTAATTTTTTGCTGTGTCAAATAATTCAGTCATTATCTCTTCATTCTCTTGCACCATCAGACCTCTCCTTCTCTACCAGATTGTTCCCACCAGCCAACAAACACATCAGTATTTCTGTTTTTAAAAAAAGATAATTAAACACACACACACACACACAACTTTGTCCTTCTCCACTCTGTTGTAGCCACCACCTCAGTTCTCTGCTCCTTTTTGAAGCAAAACTTTTCAAAGCGTGGCTTTCACATCCCTCCATATTTTCATCCCACTCCCACAGCTTCACTAAAGCAGTATGCAGCAAGGTCACCAGTGACCTCCGTATGGCTGCATCTGACAGGCAACATCCAGGCTCACTCTTCCTCTTTAATTGTGAGTATCCTGTGGCATCCTTACCGCTTCTTTGGAAACTGTGCACTTCCTTTTTTCTTGGTCCTTTTTCTAAGAAGGGCTATTTCTTCTCAATCTCCTTTGCTGATTTGTCCTTAATTCCCTGTGCTCCAAACGATGGCAGATCCCAGGACTCACTCCTGAGACTGCTCTTCCCAACCCGTTGAATCTCTGGGTGATTCCTCTGTCCCCACAGCTCGACATGCAAGCTACACACTGCTGACTCTCAAGTTTCAACCACCCACCTGATCCCTCCAGCGTTGCACGTGCAGCTGCCGTCTTGATACTATCATTTTTATGTCTAATAGCTTGTTAAAGGTAATGTACACATAAACACCCAAAGTCCTGTTACCTGTGAGGTCTCCTCCATCTTCACAAACAGCAGTTCCATTCTTGCAGGTAGGTGCTCAGACCAAAAGTCATAGGGTTGGCCTGGACCTTAGTTTCCTCGCAAACCCCACGTTCAATCCTCCAGCTAGTCCTATCACCTCCAACCGGTACCCAGCATTGACTCTGGATACTTCTCCGTGACGACAAGCCACGTCACCCCTCTCCTGTGTTATTGTCACAGCTCGCTTCCTAGTCTAATTTCTAACACAGACACAGCAGCTTGGAGTGATCTTCACAAAACGACATTCCCCGAGGGTTCCCCATCTCACTCAGAGTCAAAGCCAAAATCCTTGCAAGTGCCTTACAGGATTCTATAGGAGCTGAGCCCTGGCTATACTCCCTCTAACCCTCCCACTCCACCTCTCACCACCCTGGCCCCTACTCTCCCAGCTCCAGCCATCCGGACCCACTTGCTTGCCTCAAACTCCCCTCACCCGCTCCTACCTCAGGGCCTTTGCACTGGCTGGTCCCTCTGCCCAAACTCCTGCTCCCCACACAGCCATATCCATGTACTTCACTCTGCCCAGATGTCTCCTCATCAGAGAGCCTCCTTCAACTGCCCAAAACAGAATGGCAGCCCCTCTCCCAGGGCACCCTTCCCACCTTACTTGGTTTCACTCTCCCCCGCAGCCCTTATCAACATCAGTCTCCACAAGTAGAACCCAAGCTGCATGAAGGCAGGGTCTCCCATGCTTTTTTGTTTACCATTCTATCCCCAGTACAGAGATCCCATAACGAGTGGATAGTAAACAACTGTAGAATGAATGAGCGATCATCTGTATGTGCATCACTGTCTATACCCGGCTCGCTCCAGGTCAGATGCAGGAACACAGCACCTCATTGATAGAGTGCGTACATTTTCAACTTTCCTGGGTACAACTGAGTTGTTGTCCAAAATGCCTGGCAGTGAACTTGTCCTTTTCTCAGATCCTCTCCAACACTTAAAATTTTTGCCAAATTGGTGGGTAAGAATGGTAGCATGTTGTTTTAATGTGTATACCCTAGTTACTAGTAAAGTGAGCACCTTTTCTTCTTTCCTAATACCTTCCTTTCATCTTCTTGCCTCATTTTCTCCATCAGGCCAGCCTCTCTAGGCCTCAAGTGACAACCGAGAAGGTCCAGGCCAGCTGTATTCTCTGATGTAATTCAGTTGGCAAGTATTTACCAAGCATCTCCACAGTCCAGGCCCTCATCTAGGCCCTGAGGCTGTTCTGTGAACAACAGTGATGAAGCCTTACTTGCATGAAGCTTGTCTCTTTGAAGGAAGGTAAAGCAGATAATGAACAAGGACACAAGTAAATGAGATCAGTTGAGCCCACACTCAGCGCCATGAAGAAGAGTGGCAGGCGGGGTGGCAGGGGGAGGAGTTCTCACAAAAAACCCTTTCTGCAGAGAGGAGGATATTTGAGCTCCATGAGACGGAGCTCGCAGTGGAAAGATCTAGGGAAACATGATCCAGGCAGAAGGAACAGGAAGCTCAGAAGCTCCAGGATAAGCGTGGCAATTTTGAAGGAAAGGAAGAAGCCCAAGGAGCCTGAGGGAAGGAGCTGGATGTGCAAAAATCTGGGGAGGAATATTCCAGTTGAAGGAACAGTAGATGCGCAGGCTGTCAGGACAGGGGAGCCTACAAGGCTAGTTAGAGGACCGAAAGAGACCACTGATGAGAAGCAGAGGGAAGAGGAGGATGGAGCATGCGCAGGGCAGGGGAGGGAGGAGGGCTAGAACGACAGAGCCCGGTCTGGCATTGAAAGGGTTCTGGGCTTTATCATAAAAACAAGGGGCAGACGATGAAGGAGTTTATGCCAGGAAGCCATGTCTTCAAACATTTACATCTTTAAGAGAAGCCACATGAAGCATGAACTGGAGGAAATCATAAACAGGCTGAAGGAGACAAGTTAGGAGGCTGCAGCAGATACTGGCTATTTTTATGAACCTCTGAAAGCCCTTCTCAGATTTGGGGACCCATCATTCTGAGCCTTGTGGGCCAATTCTCCATGCCAGAAGCTAAAACAACAGAAACTTGTGGGGAGTGAGCTGGGACAGCCACTTCACTGCTCTTGCCTGGGGTTTGAGTCTGGAGCCAGTGGTCATTCCCCTGCGGACGTGGGAGTGCATGGTGGCATTCACCATGACCATCGGAGGAGGTTCTGTTCAGCTCTGATGCAGGCATGGGCTGGAGGACACAGGGTGTTCAAGAAAGCATGGCCCCAACCATTGCTCAGCCCTAAAACTGGAACCTGGCTGGAAGTCAAGCCCCATGTGGCCATAGCTTTCCATTTTCCAGAAGAAGCTGAAAAGCCAAAATTTTACATAAATCTCCCTGTGTTTATGCTTATGCTGATTACACATTAAAATTTTTAAAGCCCTGCAGGTTAGAGCAGAAAGGTCAGACAGAACTTGCCGGTGACCAGCTGATAACCTCTCCTAATGTATCAACCTTTCGGGATGAGGAAGCCCTTTATTCCATCTAACAGGGTGAAAAGGGAGCATTTTAGCAGAGAGTTGGGGAACAGGCAACTGGAGATAGAAGTTGCTTGATTAAAAGGAGGCAACCAAGTCTCAGCTTCTTCCCAAAGTACACAAGTCCAAGGGCAGAGGCTGAGCTGAATTCAGAGAAAAGTAAATTGTGGCAGCTCTAGATTAAAGGAGCATAGCTGTAGAAGACCAAGATGGAGAAGGAGAGCAAATCTCCAGGGAGACAGCCCTCATCTGAGGGCAGCCCTGAGCAGTCCTGCAGCATCCCAGTGCCTCTGGAGAGAGCAAGGCAGCGCCAGGAGGAGGAGGCAATGGCCTGAGACCCGGGCTTTGTCACTAATGTATCAAACGACCCTGAGCCTGTCACCAGCCACCCTGGGCCTCAATCTGTCCTTCTGCCTCATCAAGGGATTGAGTGGATGAGGCCTAAAGGCCTGCCGAGCCCCGCCATCCTATGCTGCCAGGATCCCCTGACTCCAACAACTGTAGGATGAACAGCCTCTCCAGAGATGCCTTATGGGGGGCGGGGGGCACAGCAGAAGCATGCTGAGACCCACCCCCCCATACCACCACCATGCACTGAGCAATCATTTCTGGAATAACTTCAGATTCAAGCAGCTTTTGTAAACTGCCCCGTTTAAATTAAAACAAATCAATATGCTTTCTAAAATTTAGTCTCAGCTAAACAGCTGTGACAGTTCATAGCAACCTGAACTTGAAATGAACCCACCCTACGTATAAATAAAGCCTTTGATGTCTTCATTAGTTTCTCACATGCCACTTTTTCACAGTCTATCAGGCTAAGTGCTTTGCAACTTATATATATTTTTGCAGGAGGAGTATTTAACCTTCTGATTAGTCACCGCAAGCAGCACAATGACAGAAACCCTGATTTTGCACACAATGAATTTATTGATAGATTTAGCCCATTAGCTGTATTTACCTGTCAGTTCTATGGACACTAATGAGTTGTTTTTCAAGGACTAATGAGAACTGTAATGGCTAATGGATGTTTACAGCTTCACCGCGCCGCACCATGTGATGCTGTGAGCAGCCGCTCCCGTCCCTCCGAGTCTTTAATTGGCACCATCAGAGGACTCTTTAATTACATTTGAGCAGACAATAAAGATCCCGGCCAAATCAATGGGAGGAAGGCAGCAGGATTCCGCAGGAGGCTGGACACTCCGATGGGCATCAGCCCAGTGTTCCAGCCAGCCCTGTAACAACCTTCGGCAGAAGGAAGCGCTGTAGATGGTCCAAGCAGGATGTGTCTCTACAGACCTCTCTTCCAGCTCAGGTCACAGTTCTGCCAGGGGAGTATCATCCACAAAGTGGTGACCCCTCCAAGCTTGGGAAAATACTGCACTCTTTGATTTAAACTTTTTATTCATGAGGGACACTTCTTCATATGTGATACACCCAAAGATCACCACCAACTGAGGCTGATGTTCAACAGATAATCTTAGCATTAGCAAAGGAGAATTGACTAATGATAAACTGACAAAGAAAAACTTGATATTTGTAATAGTTAATCACTTATTCATGCATTGATCCATTTATGCAGCATGTAGCAAGTACCCACTAGAGATAAAATGCAGCAAAGGAAGGGAAAAGTAAAATGACATCTCACCAAGTAGGTGAATAAAGAAAAAAAGAGCACCTAAATGCACAGAATGCTTTTAAAGAAGTGTCCTGTATGACTTTCCGTTGCATAAAAGCTCATTGCAAAGATAATATTTCTATACATAGATTCCCAAACTGGCTGGACCTACTTGACATGTTTCTGACCAGAGTCCATACACTAGATGGTTGAAGAGCATCTTGTTCTTTTTAGTAGATAAAGCTGCTGTTGATCAGTTTGCCTGAAAGGGCAGGGACCAGCTTGGCTGATCAAGCCAGTCTTCCATCAGATGAGGCTGATGAGAATGAGAGGAGCCTGTGGGAGCAGGTTATGGAGACATTAAGGAACTGTTAGGCCTGGAGAAAATGGACCTGGTTGGATGGGTGGGTTGGAGGGACACCACAAAGAGAGGCCATCTGTTCACTGACCCAATGGTGTCACACGAGAACCACCAGGCGAAAGGCGTAGCAGGGCAGTTATTTGAGGACCAATCTGCTCACAGGTGAGTCTATGGCTTAACGTGCTCTCCTAGCAGCTTTGACTTTGCCCAGTGCCCTAGCCAATCCTGGGAGGAAGGCCTCACCTTTCTCAGTGCTTCCCATGGGCCATGAACGCATTCAATTTGGAGATGAGGAAGCTGTTGGAGAAATTAGAAGAGCAGTTTCCATAGAGAAGTGGGGGTGGAAGCCAGATTTCACAAGGATGAAGGAAGGAGTGGGTGGTGAGGAAGTGGCAGCAGTGACAAGTTGAATGATGGAGAGAGATAGAGCAGTCACTCAAGGGGGTCAGGAGGACCTGAGCACATTTATAAGTTTCTAGGAAGATGTCAACTGAAAGGGAAAGATTGGAAATGTAAGAAAGGGGCGGTGACTGATGGAGTAAGGTCTCAGAGGTATCAGGAGTGGGATGAGAACAGAATAACAGAAAGAGTAAGAGAGATTGGCCTCAGAATAAGAGAGGGGCCCTTTGGCCAATAGCAAAGGGGAAGCAATGAAGATGCCCAGTATTTTTGAAGTGGAAAAAGAGAAACGAAGGATGGTCCAGTCTCTACTGCTTTTGTTCTCTGAGAAGATTAGGGCATCTTGCTCATTTCAGCCTGGAGGAGCGTGGAGAAGACTTGGAGCAGCCACTCGGGCTCTCAGCCAGAGGTCACTCAGAATAAACAGATGGATCCTCCCAATAACCATCGTCAGGAAACTCAATCAACAAGGCTTCTTGGCTTTGCCCAAGAAGAAAAAAAAGAAACAATGGAATTATTTTCCCAAATTTCAAAATTATCAGACAGCCATGGGCAGTCAAGGGCACATTGGATGCTTGAAGATTGTGAAACTGTTGATGGAAAGGCTGACCATGGGGTCAAAGTTGGGAGTCTAGAGGAGGAGGATGAATGAAGAGAAGCAAGAAAGATAGGAGAGGAGTGAAGAGCCTGTTGAAGATGAAAAGAAGGTTCTAGAAGAATGAATCAAAATATGGGTAAGCCAAGGGAATATGGGGTTCAGTAGAACTTCAGGACTAACCACACTGAGGCTGCCCAGGGACTGACATCAATCAAGCCCCTTCCCCAAGGCTGGCTTCCTCAAAGTCCCTGAGACAATCCTGGCTGGGGAAGGGAGTCCATCAGCCTCTTTCTCCTTTCCTGTGGCAGATGGGGGTCAGAGCTAGTTGTACTGACTCACTAAGCCCTATATCTGGTATTCCTGGGGTGAATTTCTGGTTCGCCTGTGCCCACACCTAAGTTACAGCCTTCCACCAAGTTCTGGCAGGTTCCTGCCTCAGTTTTCATGACCAACATGAGTGCTTGTGAGAACAGAACCGTTCTCAGATCTCAACCTCTAGAAGCAGATTCGCCTTGACCCTTTCTTTATCTGGATCTTGTGGGTCCTTCCCTTAGGAAGATGGGGTTTTATGTTGGATCCTCTCAGGCAGACACCAGAGAGGCCCGAGACCACTGACCAAGCCTCAGGAGCTGTCCTGGAGAGAACCTGTCCACAGTGGTGTCCTCAGCTGCACCAAGCCAGAGCTCACATCCCTTTGGTGCTGAGAAGTCCCTGTGGGGATGAGGAAGTCATGAAGGACCACGTTGGAGGCCCTGGGGAGGAAGCCTGAGCTGGGAGTTGTGGTCACTGAGCAAGCAGGAGGATGGAGGGTGTGAGGAGAAGGGGGCTTGGAATGCCCCCCACCCCCTCATTCAGCACTCCATTCACTCAACCAGTATTTATTTAGCAAATACTACAGAGTGGCAAGTTCTATGCTTAGCAGGAGGAAGGGATTCCTGGAGACGTGAGACACAGCTCTGAAAATAAATCACTCAATGTGGGTGCTACGGTGGTAAATGGAAAGGGTAGTACAGGAGGAGAGAGAGGCCCACGGAGCCAGTCCTGGGAGGCCAGGGAAGGCTTTTGGAGGAAAGGAAAGACAAGTGAAAGGAGACAGCCAGAAGAAAAGACAAAATGGTATCCTTTCATTTACTCACTGAATCTCTGTGAGGTACTGTTCTAGGGGCTGGAGATATGACTGGGAACCACAATGATCCCAAATCCCTGTCTGCATCGAGCTTACACCCTAGGTAAGGGCAACTAGAGTGTATTAAGGGGATTACAAGCTTTTCAACACAATTAGAGCCAAAGGTCTGAAGGAGTAAGTAATAAGAGACAAGGGTGAGGAGGTGGGAGGGCTGAAATCAGAGGGGCCTGTATTCCCTGATAGGGAGTCTGGGGCTCACCCCCAAAGCTGGAGCATCTCACTGAAGAATTTCACACAGCAATGATCTGCATTCTAATGAATCAGAAAGGCTGTAAGTTGACATTGGAAACTAGTTAAGGGGCAACTGGACTCTAAGTGAGAAATGAGAGGAGCTGGGTAGGGCAGGAGAGAAGTAGAAGAATTTGAAGGGTTAAAAAAAATTAATTTATGTATTTGACTGCATCAGGAGTTAGTTGCAGCATGCAGGATCTTCCTTGTGTCATGAGGATCTTTCACTGCAGCACACGGGCTCTCTAGTTGGGGCACACAGACTTAGTTGCTCCAGGGCATGAGGGACCTTATTTCCCTGACCAAGGATTGACCCTGGTCTATCAAGTAGTCGTGTTAGTTGCTCAGTCATGTCCAACTCTTTGCAACCCAATGGACTGTAGCTGGTCAGGCTCCTCTGTCCATGGAATTCTCCAGGTAAGAATACTGGAGTAGGTGGCCATTTCCTCCTGCAAGGCGGATTCTTAACCCCTGGACCACCAGGGAAGACCTTGAAGGATTTTTAAGAGGTGGAATCGAAGTGGGTAATTGAGGTGGGTAGTCTGTTAGAGGAGAAAAGAAAGAGGAATTTTGGATAACACTCAGGTTTCTTACATGGGTACACGGAGAGATGCTGTTGCTGAGCAGAATTTCGAGGGAAGTGGAGATTTAAGGGGTAAATGATAGCTTTCCAGATCTATTGAGTTTAAGCTGCTGAGTGTCACTGAGGAATCATGCTGGTCTGAAGCTCAAGTGAGAAACCTGGGTTGCTGAGTCATCAGAAGACCGATGGGACCTGAGGCCCCTGGGGGTGGGGGATGAGAGGCCTCAGGGAGAGGGGCAAAGCATAAAGAGAGGAGAGCTGAGAGCAGGGCCTTGAGGATCACCAATATTGAAAGTGCTGGAAGGGCTGAGGCAGAGGAGCCTGGGAAGAACCAGGATTTACAAGAGGAGACCCAACGATACTGGACTCTAGGCAAGAGAGGGCAACCAAGAGGGTGTCCGGTAGTTCAGAGAAACCCTGGAAAGGCTGAAAATAGCCATTAGAAGCAGATGGAGCAACATGAAGGCCCTCATGAGATGGGTTTCCCTGTAAGCAAGGATGAGCCTGGTGGGGAGAGAGGGGGGAGACAAGGAGGTGGAGACGGGCTGCCCCTCCAAGAATCTGGCTCTGAAAAGGAGAGAAAAACAGGCAACAGGGATAATCATTGGGCTGAGGGAGGGGACTTTTATTTTTAGATGAAAAAATGTCCCATTTGAAGAAATATCAGGAGAGAGGGAGGGGAAGGATGAGGTTGGCGCCATGAGGCAGGAGGAGGGGACTGGCCAAACAGGCTGGGTGGGAGGGGCAGTGGGGGGCTGGATGCAGGGCCTGTGCTCAGGGTTGGTGGGACATTTCTGTCCCCTGGGTGGGAGGAAGGGAGCTGGGCATGGATAGGTTTACACTGAGAGGGGACAAATGGCAGGAGGCCTCCAGCCACACCATGGTGAATGTGGGTCCCCAGCAATCAACCTCTGCATGTGGAGGAAGCCCTAGAAGGCCTCAGCTTGGTGGCTGGGATCTCGGTGGCAGCTGTAGTGATGCCTCAAGATGGGGTGCACCAATGGGCTCTGCGAAGTGGGGTATGTGGCAGGGGATTGAAGAGGGCAGGATGGGGCTGTGGGTGTCCTTGGCTCCCTACCCTTCAGTTTCTTGTGATTTCCCTTACCTTCTCTACTCTCTGGCTTTAAGAACCCTGCAGCACCACAGGATCCCGCCAGCTGGCAGGAACAGCACCAAGTTGCCCCTGGGGTGAGACAGAATGTGGACCAAGAAACAAAAGCTCCCATCTCTGGAGGGAAGCATCCTGTACCACGCTGGCCTGGAGGATTGCCGCCGCTGCTGCTGCTAAGTCGCTTCAGTCGTGTCCGACTCTGTGCGACCCCATAGACGGCAGCCCACCAGGCTCCACCATCCCTGGGATTCTCCAGGCAAGAACACTGGAGTGGGTTGCCATTTCCTTCTCCAACGCGTGAAAGTGAAGTCACTCAGTCGTCTCCAACTCTCCGCAATCCCATGGACTGCAGCCTACCAGGCTCCTCTGTCCTTGGGATTTTCCAGGCAAGAGTACTGGAGTGGGGTGCCATTGATGACAATAGAGGATTTGATAGGAGGGAAGGAGAGAGGGAGGGAGGGTGGAGGAGGGAGCAAGAGAAAAAGGAAACATTTGTCTCATATGTACTTACTGTGGGCAACGCCACGCCTGGTGCTTTGGGAATATTTACTTGTTTAATTCTCAAACCAAGAATTTGGGTGAGGTGGAGTTATCCCTACTGTGTGTGTGTGTGTGCTAAGTCGCTTCAGTTCTGCCCAACTCTTTATGACCCCATGGACTGTAGCCCTCCAGGCTCCTCTGTCCATGGAATTCTCCAGGCAGGAATACTGGAGTGGATTGCCATGCCCTTTCCAGGGGATCTTTCTGACCCAGGGATCAAATTCATGTGTCTTGCATTGGCAGGCAGGTTCTTTACCACTAGCACCACCTAGGAAGCCCACTAACTGTAATAACAGGAAATCTAAGGCTCTTGACTGTTCTCAGAAGAAGGCAATGGCACCCCACTCCAATACTCTTGCCTGGAAAATCCCATGGATGGAGGAGCCTGGAAGGCTGCAATCCATGGGGTCGCTGAGGCTCAGACACGACTGAGCGACTTCACTTTCACTTTTCACTTTCATGCATTGGAGAAGGGAATGGCAACCCACTCCAGTGTTCTTGCCTGGAGAATCCCAGGGATGGGGGAGCCTGGTGGGCTGCCATCCATGGGGTTGCACAGAGTCGGACACGACTGAAGCGACTTAGCAGCAGCAGCAGCAGACTGTTCTCAAGCATCCACAGAGAGTGGCCAAGAACACGGTTTTCAATCCAGACTCTTCTTCCCTCTGTGGCTGGGCTCCCCTCCACAAGATGCATTACTTCCTCCAGACCTTACCTCTGCCACCACTCTTGGGCCCATAGCCACCTGCACCACGACTGTAGCCACACGCAGTCCCTGCATCGCAGTGGGTCAGATGAAGACCCCTGCCTGTGGGGCCTGGAAGGAAGCACAATGAAGTCACACACAGCTAAACCTAAAAATGAAAGTGAAAAGAAGAAAGCATTTGTCTTGGAGCCATAGACATGAGTGAGCCCAGTTCCTGGCTCTAAAACCCACCAGCTGTGACCTTGGAGGGATCATTTCACCCATAAACCTCTAAAGAACAAGAATCCCTACCTTGTGGGGTTGTCTGAAGAGTCAAATATAATCAGGGTTGTGCTGGTAAAAGGTTAACAAACCAGCTATCCCCCCAAAAAAGAAAGAAGGTAAAAAAGAAAGCCAGGATATGTGCTGTTGGCCAATTTGCCTGGTACAGATACTCCCACCACTGCTGATACCAAGCACAAATGTGACATCACTCAATACAGCATTGGAAAGAGATACAGGGTAACAGACCATGTGGAGCACTTCCTCCAGACTGATCCAGTAGACAGAAAGCGCCTCTGGGATACTATTTCTAGACTAGAGATGATAATAAAAGAATTAGAAAATGATGTCATTTTTAGTGTTGATTGCCTTTGTTTTAAACATAATTTATTTAATTGTAAGTTTATATAATCTGATCTTTATAATGATGGCTGTGTTTAACAACTGGTTCACAAATTTCCTAAAATGTAAGCAGCAGCTCTCATGAGCCAGCTCCCACACTCCACTGATCATAGTGACTAAACTGGTGCTGAGTTAAGGGGTGAGATTGGGATTCAAACCCTGATCTGGCTAGCTCCAGAGTCCCCACCGCCACCAGCTTCTTGCCTGCTCTGCAAGGCGGGGCTCTGGCTGCCTAGAATGGCTAGTCAGCCCGGCCTCTGGCAGAGAGAAGGGAGGGGGACTCTGATCCACAGGCACCACAACAGAGAAACTTAACAGGGCCTCCCTTCTCCACTGTACCAGGTTTGGGGTCAGCTGGGGTAGCAGCCACCTTCCCTGCTTCTGCTGATCAAAGCCAGGAGCAGCTTTTGTAATGTTGTTGATTCACTAAGTCATGTTCAACTCTTTGTGACCCTATGACTACAGCATGCCAGGCTCCCCTGTCCTTCACTATCTCCCAGAGTTTATTCAGATTCATGTTCACTGACTCAGTGATGCTATCTAACCATCTCATCCTCTGCCATCTCCTCCTCCTTTTGCTTTCAATCTTTCGCAGCATCCAGGTCTTTACCAATGAGTCAGTTCTTTGCATCAGGTGGCCAAAGTATTGGAGCTCAACATCAGTCCTTCCAAAGAATATTTAGGACAGATTTCCTTTAGGATTGACTAGTTTGATCTCCTTGCAGTCCAAGGGACTCTAAAGAATCTTTTCCAACACCACACTTCAAAAGCATCAATTCTTCGGCACTCAGCTTTCCTTATGGTCCAAGTCTCACATCTGTACACGACTAATGGAAAAGTCATAACTTGACTATATGGACCTTTGTTGGCAAAGTGATATCTTTGTTTTTTAATACAAAGTCTAGGTTTGGTATAGCTTTCCTCCCAAGGAACAAGTGTCTTTTAATTTCATGGCTGCAACCACCATCAGCAGTGATTTTGGAGACCAAGGATAAAAGGCTTTGGAGCCCAAGCTTTTGTAACAATCCCGTAATAAAGCCTATCTCTGGGACCCAGCACTTTTTGTTCTTCCCAAGAGTCAGACCACCAAGTCCCTCCATCCATCCTCAACATCCCAGAGCCCCAATTTCCCATCAAAATGAACAGATTGGATCAGCTAACCTTAAAAGTCCCTTCCAGATCTGAAGTCATCAGACCTGAGTCCAGACATAAATAAGTGATGCTGGAGGTTCTGATAGCTTCAGAATCAAGGTGACAAGATCATGGCAAGAGCCCAAAGATGTGCTGAAGGGAGTTGGATGGGAGAGAGAGACCAGATAGGAAGACACTGTGCCAGTTTTCTTGAGACATTTCAAAGAGGTGGCTGAAAGGGAGACAAGAGAACACATTTCGCTGCCTGCCTGGGAGTGAGCGGACCCTTCTGGTCCTGCTCCCCACTGTGACGATCATGATGGTGGTCACTGTCTTCTCTGACATTCGCCTCCCTCTCCTCACCCATAAAATGCCAAGGCTGAGCTCTATGGCATGTGTACTGTGGGAGACAGGCCCAACTGTAAGTAAGGAGATGGAGAAGAAGGGAAGGCTGTGCAATGTGTGCCCACTGGCCGAGCAGAGAGAGGAGGAGGGCCCAGTAGCTCAGTACTCTCACTTTCAAGAGTGGAAAGATGGTGAGAGGGATTGTGAGGTGGAGGGTGTCAGCTCAGCCAGTGTGCATGGGGCTGGCGGTACCTCTGCTGTCTGAATGGTGTCCCAGCCATGCTGTCATCCCAGGGCCTGGGCACAAAGGTGAGTGCTGCCTGGGGATGCTAGAAGGATGCAGGGTTGATCTTCATGGTGTTGCCATGGAACCCCAGGAGAACCGCAGGCTGGAAAATGACTGCTGGGTGCAGCTCCATCTCGAAGGAGCCCGCATCACGCCTTTGGCAGAATATCGGGTGGGAGTCTGGGTACACAATGAGCTATTGTTCTTGGAGGCTTTACATGAAATCTGTTTCCAAGGTTTTATGAATCATTTTGCTGCTGATCTTAAAAAAATAATAATATACAAGTCTCGGTGGAGGAAGCCTTCAGCTTCTTATCTCCGAGAGGACATGAATTCAGGGAGAATTTTTTGCCGTGTCTTGCCTGCACAGGAACTTGATCTTCCCCACAACTGTCAGAAAAGCCTCTTTGAAGACTGTGATGCTGCCTGTGGCACAGGCCACCTCGGCAATGAGCCTCTCAGTCTGGGAAGTAAATCCTGGATCCCGAGGAGGGAACAAAATGTACACACACTTGGGAACTGCCAAGAGAAACTGATGACAAGCCACTCAAGCTAAGCCCAAGCAGCTGCTGGGTGACCTGGGTAGGCGCCACCCAGGCCTGAGCTCTCAGCAAGTCCAGCTCAGCAGGGACAGCCTCTGCAGAAGAATGGCTTAGGCTTCCTAGAATACGAGCTTTCGCTTAAAGTGATAAAGTTCTCCCTTTGTTTGCCAAGAACCCAGAATGCATGCACACATCATGGCCAGGCAGTTCCCTGCTTTATTCTTCATTCAATTGCCTCCTTGCATATTGCCCTTCTGTCTGTCTGCCGAGGTTTCTCTTTGAAAGCCAGACCACAGAAGATCATGTGGGAACAGCCTTGGATGCCAGTTACCAAAGGTTCAATGGCTGGGCCACTTGAGGAGTCCCCTCTCCCAGGCAGAAGCTAGAGCACTGGGTCCCTCCTAGCCCACCTACCCCCAGCCCATCCCCACCTTACAGCAGATCTTAGCAATTTGCTGTGCCAACTGCCAGGAGATGGAATCCACACCAGACATTGGTCCATGAAGGATGCTCATTCATGCCATGGTCTCTCTCAGTTTTGTTTTTCCAAATAAAAACTGGGGGTGAGGTAGGGTTGTCTAGAGCTCATCTGGCTCTGCCACCATCATCAATGTGGTTTCCAACTGCTGTTTTTCAGCAAAGGCCGCATCCTTTTTTTTACCTAGACATGCACCAGGTTTTACATGCCACTCCCTTCCTGGACTTGAATCCTGCCTCAATCTCTCCCCTGTCCCCAGATCCCATGACTCTAAAACTTGTCCCAATCTCAGTCCCAGCCCCGGCTGATGCCCTCCTCGCCTCCCGGGCCTCGGTCCCTGCCTGGTTCCTCCTACTGCCTGGCTCCTCCATACAGATGGTTCCAGCGCCGGTTATTATTTAGGCGAGCTGCTTCTGGCTCACATGTTAATTAAAACCCGCTGTCCAAAATCTCTTGGTACAATTTGCAGTGTAATCTGTAGCCTCTAGTGCATCATTGTATCTCTATTAAAAGGGATTCTCTGTAATGATGCGGGGATTTAATTAGTTTCTTTGCCAATGTTGTAAAACACAGTGATAAACGAGCCAACAGGTCCGCGGATCATTATTCTCCTCAAGATGAGCTTATTAGCTGATTATGAATCATTAACAAAGTCTACATGGGATTTTCTTATCTAATTCAACACAATTTTTAACATTCAGTGTTCAACATCCATTTCTCTTCACCAGTAACACTGGGTGGTGATTGCAATCTGTACGTACGGTTTCCTATTCTCGGCTTGGGTTTTCCCTCTCTTCGTATTTAATTTTAGATATATCAAGAGGGAGAACTCCATATAGGGACTCCAAATTTAGATATACATTGGACACCATATTGTGATAAATTCAGGGGCCTACTTTATGGTGAGAAGCAGCCACTATGAACCGGGAACATGTGTGTTCGTGCACACTTGTTTATATGTGTCTATCTATAGTGGAGGGACTGCCTGGGGCTGTACACGTTCTTACGTGCAGGGGTGTGTGCGCTCTGTGCAGTCACACGTGTATATGTCCACAAGCCTGTGGATGGCTCTTGTTTGTTTAGTATGCATCTGGTGTATATATGGATGTGCGTATACCCACACATATGTGCATGCAAGCACATACACATAGGGGTGAAATTAAGGAAAGAGAAACTTCTGGACTTCTGGCTTTCAGGCTGATGCTATTCAGCTACTCCATGGGATATCAGTATCCCCAAAAAGTTTTAGATGAACAAGAGCGTCTCCTATCTTTCCAGATCAGGGTCACTTCCTTTTGGGTCCCTGACATGAAAAGAAGAAATTGAAGCATTGTCACTTCAAAACTGCAATGATCAAGAGACTCTACGTAGGGAACAATATACATGTAAGCTTAACTGTCACAGCTTCGGTGGCTTGAAGGCCCACAAAGTTCAGACCTCAGATACCTAGGACAGAGGGAGACAAGGAAAGCCAAGTTCAGGCATGATGAATGTTATGGAGAGAATTGTGTCTCTCTGAAGTTCATGTGTTAAAATCTTACCCCTAGTACTTCAAAATATGACTGTATTTCAGATACGGTCTTTAAAGAAGTAATTAAGTTAAAATGAAGACATTGTGGTAGGTCCAAATCCAATGCTTGGCATCCTTGTAAGAAGAAAAAATGTGGACACAGACACAACTGAAAAAGGACCACGTGAGAACACAGGGAGAAAATAGCCGTCTACCAGCTGAGAAGAGAGGACTCAGCGGAACCAACACTGCCAACACCTTGACCTCAGGCTTCTAGCTTCCAGAACTGTGAGACAATTAATTCTGTTGAAGCCACCCAGTCTATGGTACTTCGTTATGGCAGCCACAGCATACTAGACCAAGGAACAAACGCTTACAGAGAATTCTTCATCCAGGTGTCATTACAATGTTCAAAGGAAGGCAATAGACAGGTGCATACTTGACGCCAGTGCCCACTGGTTACCAAGCAGGTCCAATGTGACCAGGTTGGCAAAGCAGTGGACAGCTAGGCAATAAGAAATCTATGTGAAGTATACTGATTCCAAGTGATTCATCCATTCAAAGATGGAAATCGGCAAGTAGGGATGCTGAAAAGAGCCCCCAGCCAAACCAGTGGACTATTAGGACAGCTCACATTCTAGTAGGGATATGAAGCTCTGGACAAGGACACAGAGGTAGAACCTTGATCGTGCGAGTACAACCAGTACAGTGGTCAGTAGGAAGGGCTTTGCAGAGCTTTCCATAGGCCCTCAGGAGCAAAGCAGTTACCCCACAAAGGTTTGTTGAATGACTGAGCATAAGTTAGCTACCATTTCTATATCAGTTTGTTCTTGCTGTGTAACAAAACATCCCAAAATGTAGTAGCTTAAAATAATAACCATTTATTATTACTCATAAGTCTGTAGGTCATCTACAGACTTATGATTTGAGTCTACTTGTTTCTGTTGATTTGAGTCTACTTTCTGCCAGTCTGGGCTAGGCTTGTCTGATCTTGGCTGCATTTACTCATGTATCTACCGTGAACCAGCCTTAGTCTGGACGCTGGACGTTCTAGGATGGCCTCATCTGGAACAGCACAGGTATCCTCCATCTGTCTCCCACATCTCTCCAAAAGGGTAGC
This sequence comes from Oryx dammah, assembly GCF_014754425.2. NCBI lineage: Eukaryota > Metazoa > Chordata > Mammalia > Artiodactyla > Bovidae > Oryx > Oryx dammah. Next base: position 105,457,889 of record NW_024070212.1, read on the forward strand.
CCATGTATCTTCTCAAGTCAGCAGCCAGGGTCAAGCAACAGCGACAGGAAATATCAAGACAAGAGAGAACTAGCCTTCAACAGGTGTCCAAGAGAAAGCTAGTCTGCTCATCATGGGGAAGGCAGAAGTTCAAGAGAGGACATTGAAACCTACAAGCACCTTTTCAGCCCCTGCCTATATTACATTTGCAAACATCATATTGACCAAGGTAAGTCATGTGTCCAAGTCCAGCATCCAAGTAGGATGGGACTACAAACTTATAGGGCAAAGGGTTTGGATACAGGAAAGCCATTAATTGAGCCGTTGGTGTCACTAATCTACCATGGCAGTGAGTTTATAAATGTCTGAAGCAAAAGTCAGTGGGAGTAAAACTAAATCCAGACTCACTTGCTGGTGAAGTGAAACCACCTACGTTTCCCGTCCTTGACCAGGATCGACTCAAAGGCAGTAAGAGCTGAGTGTGACCTTATGTAGTTCTGCAGGAAGAGGCTGCAATTAACCTTTTCTGAATGGCCTCTTAGGCTACACCTGCCCCCAGCTGTATATAAATTGGAGTACACTAGATTTTATGTGGGAATCTAAACATCAGATGTTGCCCTGGGTACCCTTCTCACTCTATACACTCCGCCTGAGGGATCACATTCCTTCTCACCATTTCAACCACTTTTCTCCTACCTTGTCACAGCTGAGAAACCATCAAAGGTAGTGGATCAACAGGACAATACCTTTTAATTGGGAATTGGGGGGGAAGGGGTGAAAATATCTCCTGAGGTACACTGAAGTAAGTATTAGACTCTGAGATGTGCTGTGGTAATTTAGAATTCTCCCCAGAAGTTCTGAAAAATATCACATCACCAGCCCAGATTGTTCTCCTGAGCAACAAACCCATAAATCCAGCTTTCTATGCCTATCTTCACGTGGATGTCCCATAGATAACCAGAACAGAAATGAGTTAGTGCCAGTCAAAATCTGATTCTCCTCCTATGCTCTTTATCTTTTTTTTTTATTTTGGCCATGCCATTCAGAATGCAGAATCTTAGTTCCCTAACCAGGGGTGGAACCCATGCCTCCCGCAGTGGAAATGTAGAGTCTTAACCACTGGACCACTGAGGAAGTCTCCTAGGCTCCTTATCTTGATGAATGACCCCATCATCCATGCAGTCACCCAAGCCTGAAGTCTGGAAGTTACCCTCAACTCCTGTTTTTCCTTCATGAGTCCAACTCCACCCCGTATCACCATAGTTAGCAAGTTTTTGTCATGTCAGCCATCTAGAGAAGGCTGAGGGATATTTCAGAACATAAAATCTATTCAGTGGTCTCCCACTGCCCAAACATCTTCACACCATTCAAAGCACCTTGAAGAACCTGGCTTCCTTTCCAGCCTCAACTCTCCCCACTCTCCTGAGTGAGTTTTATCCTCTCCATCTCTTTCCCTTTTGGGGATGGCATCTTGACTTCACTCTGAGGCTTTTGTATGCATTATTTCTTCTGCTTGAAATATTCACCAGCAGAGTGATATTAAAATATTATTTATTTTTTATTTATAATAATAAATAATAACTCCATTATGCCAAATTGCTCCTTGGGCTTCAAATCTCAATCCAGGTGTCCTTTCCCATAGTTGGTTCCAGTCCTTTCCCATGGTATTCCCCTTTACAGGACTTGTCATATCATATTTTATCCCTCTTTGCATCAAATCCCTACTAAACTATAAGCTCCTTGGATATAGAAACCATGTTGATTCCTAGCTTAGTTCCTACATGTGGTAGAGTAATTAGCACAGTTCAGTTCACTTCAGTCGCTCAGTCGTGTCCGACTTTGTGACCCCATGGACTGCAGCACACCAGGCCTCCCTGTCCATTACCACCTCCCAGAGTTTACTCAAACTCATGTCCATCGAGTAGGTGATGCCATCCAGCCATCTCATCCTCTGTCGTCCCCTTCTCCTCCCTTAAATCTTTTCCCAGCATCAGGGTCTTTCCCAGTGAGTCAGTTCTTCACATCAGGGGGCCAAATTATTAGAGTTTCAGCTTCAGCATCAGTCCTTCCAATGAATATTCTGGACTGATTTCCTTTAGGATGGATTGGTTGGATCTCCTTGCTTTCCAAGGGACTCTCAAGAGTCTTCTCCAACACCACACTTCAAAACATCAATTTTTTGGTGCTCAGCTTTCTTTATAGTCCAACTCTCACATCCATATATGACTACTGGAAAAACCATAGCTTTGACTAGACAGACCTTTGTTGGCAAAGTAATGTCTCTGCTTTTTAATATGCTCTCTAGGTTGATCATAGCTTTTCTTCCAAGGAGCAAGCATCTTTTAATTTCATGGCTGCAGTCACCATCTGCAGTGATTTTGAAGCCCCCCAAAAATAAAGTATGCCACTGTTTCCACTATTTCCCCATCTATTTGTCATGAAGTGATTAGCACAAAATATCCAAAATGTGGTACTTTGGTGCAGTCTCAAAAATGACAGAATGATCTCTGTTTATTTCCGAGGCAAACCATTCAATATCACAGTAATCCAAGTCTATGCCCCAACCAGTAACACTGAAGAAGCTGAAGTTGAACAGTTCTATGAAGACTTACAAGACCTCCTAGAACTAACACTCAAAAGGGATGTCCTTTTCATCATAGGGAACTGGAATGCAAAAGCAAGAAGTCAAGAGATTCCTGGAGTAATGGGCAAATTTGGCCTTATAGTACAAAATGAAGCAGGGCAAAGGCTAACAGAGTTTTGCCAAGAGAACTCACTGGTCATAAAAAACACCCTCTTCCAACAGCACAACACAAGAGAAGACTCTACACATGGACATCCCCAGATAGTCAATACTGAAATCAGATTGATTATTATATTCTTTGCAGCTAAAGATGGAGAAGCTCTATACAGTCAGCAAAAACAAGACTGGGAGCTGACTATGGCTCAGATCATGAACTCCTTACTGCAAAATTCAGACTTAGATTGAAGAAAGTAGGGAAAACCGCTAGCCCATTCAGGTATGACCTAAATCAAATCTCCTACGGTGGAAGTGACAAATAGATTCAACAGGTCTGATAGACAGAGTGCCTGAAAAACTATGGATGGAGGTTTGTGAGGTTCTACAGGAGGCAGTGATCAAGATCATCCCCAAGAAAAAGAAATGCAAAAAAGCAAAATGGTTGTCTGAGGAGGCCTTACAAATATCCGTGAAAAGAGGAGAAGCAGAAGGTAAAGGAGAAAAGGAAAGATATACCCATCTGAATGCAGCCTTCCAAAGAAAAGCAAGGAGAGATAAGAAAGTCTTCCTCAGTGATCAACGCAAAGAAATAGAGGAAAACAATAGAATGGGAAAGACTAGAGATCTCTTCAAGAAAATTAGTGATACCAAGGGAACATTTCATGCAAAAATGGGCACAATGAAGGACAGAAATTGTAAGGACCTAAAAGAAGCAGAAGATGTTAAGAAGAGGTGGCAAGAATACACAGAAAAACTGTACACAAAAAGATCTTCATGACCCAGAAAACCACAATGGTGTGATCACTCACCTAGTGCCAGACTTCCTGGAATGTGAAGTCAAGTGGGCCTTAGGAAGCATCACTACAAACAAAGCTAGTGGAGGTGATGGAATTCCAGCTGAGCTATTTCAAGTCCTAAAAGATGATTCTGTAAAAGTGCTGCACTCAATATGCCAGCAAATTTGGAAAACTCAGCAGTGGCCACAGGACTGGAAAAGGTCAATTTTCATTCCAATTCCAAAGAAGGGCAATGCCAAAGAACGTTCAAACTACCGCACAGTTGCACTCATCTCATACACTAGCAGAGTAATGCTCAAAATTCTCCAAGCCAGGCTTCAACAGTATGTGAACCGTGAACTTCCAGATGTTCAAGCTGGATTTAGAAAAGGCAGAGGAACCAGAGATCCAATTGCCAAAATCCGCTGGATCATCAAAAAAGCAAGAAAGTTCCAGAGAAACATCTATTTCTGCTTTATTGACTATGCCAAAGCCTTTGACTGTGTGGATCATCACAAACTGGAAAACTCTTCAAGCAGTGGGAATACTAGACCACCTTACCTGCTACCTGAGAAATCTGTATGCAGGTCAGGAAGCAACAGTTAGAACTGGACATGGAACAACAGGCTGGTTCCAAATAGGAAAAGGAGTACATCAAGGCTCTATATTGTCACCCTGCTTATTTAACTTCTATGCAGAGGACATCATGAGAAACGCTGGACTGGAAGAAGCACAAGCTGGAATCAAGATTGCCGGGAGAAATATCAATACCCTCAGATATGCAGATGACACCACCCTTATGGCAGAAAGTGAAGAGGAACTAAACAGCCTCTTGATGAAAGTGAACGAGGAGAGTAAAAAAACTGGCTTAAAGCTCAACATTCAGAAAACGAAGATCATGGCATCTGGTCCCATCACTTCATGGAAAATAGATGGGGAAACAGTGGAAACAGAGAGACTTTATTTTCTTGGGCTTCAAAATCACTGTGGATGGTGACCGCAGCCATGAAATTAAGAGACGCTTGCTCCTTGGAAGAAAAGCTATGACCAAACTAGACAGCATATTAAAAAACAGAGATGTTACTTTGCCAACAAAGGTCCATCTAGTCAAATCTATGGTTTTTCCAGGAGTCATGTATGGATGTGAGAGATGGACTATAAAGAAAGCTGAGCACCGAAGAATTGATGCTTTTGAACTGTGGTGTTGGAGAAAACTTTGAGAGTCCCTTGGATTACAGGGAGATCCAAGTAGTCCATCCTAAAGGAAATCAGTCCTGAATATTCATTGGAAGCACTGATGTTGAAGCTGAAACTCTAATAATTTGGCCCCCTGATGCGAAGAACTGACTCTTTAGAAAAGACCCTGATGCTGGGAAAAATTGAAGGCAGGAGGAGAAAGGGATGACAGAGCATGAGATGGTTGGATGGCATCAGCGACTCAATAGACTTGAGTCTGAGAAAGCTCCAGGAGTTGGTGATGGACAGGGAATCCTGCCATGCTGCAGTCCATGGGGTCACAAAGAATCAGACATGGCTGAGTGACTGAACTGAACTGATTAGCACAAAGTGAATATATGCTGCGGCTGCTAAGTCGCTTCAGTTGTGTCTAACTCTGTGCAACCCCATAGACGGCAGCCCACCAGGCTCCCCCGTCCCTGGGATTCTCCAGGCAAGAACACTGGAGTGGGTTGCCATTTCCTTCTCCAATGCATGAAAGTGAAAAGTGAAAGGGAAGTCGCTCAGTCGTGTCCGACTCTTGGAGACCCCATGGACTGCAGCCCATCAGGCTCCTCCGTCCATGGGATTTTCCAGGCAAGAGTACTGGAGTGGGGTGCCATTGCCTTCTCCGAGTGAACATAAATATGTAATAAATGTTTAATAAATGAATGAAATCCAGATGTCACATGGCGATTTACATACCCAAGGTGAATTTCCAAGCTACTTATATGAAATCTCTTTGTAGGATGCCAGTAGTCACCTCTCAGTTAAAGCTTTTACATCCGTGGCTTACTTTAAACAAGGAAATCTCAATAAGCAAGAAGGCAATCAACTGGAAAATTCATTCTCTGCTCTCTGCTTACACAAGAATCTTACTCTATGCCCAATACCTAATGAAATCTTCTAGAATTATTGACTAAAATTTAGATATGTATCTGCTTTCCAAACTTTATGTTACTATATTGCTAGAGGTTACTACACTATGAATGGTAGCATTCATTATAATCTACTTAAATATAATGACTTTTAATTTTGGTTTAACCTAAAGAAAAAAAGTAAAGCTGTCTTTTCTGTCTTCAAATATCTCAAAAGATTTTTGCAGGCAGACTTGAATGGGTGTCTTCATAGGACAGATATAGGGGAAGATTTTTTTCTCCATAGAATATCTTTCTCACGGACAGAAGCAGCACAAAGGGATAAACTCTAAAATGGGCACACTCATAGAGAGAATTAATGGAAGATGATATTTAAGAATTTCTCAAGAACATAGAACAAATAGATTCCAAGTGTAAAAGAGCACTTTAGAGACACGAAGGCGAGATTGAGAAGCTAATATTAGCCTAATGGAGCTTCAGAATATCAGAACTGAGAATTTTTCAGAATTAAGGGAATAGAATTAATTACACCAAAAATATATTAAATGAAGATAATTCTACACCTAAAAGACATATAGAAAGCCTGTAAAATATCAGAAAGAAACATAAAATCCTTAAAACTGCCAGAAAAAAAAGATAGATAATTTAGGTAAGTGCTAAAGGAGAATAATTGGTGAACTTGAGTTTGATACCCAGATAAATTATCATTCAAAATGAGGGAGGAAAAGACTTTTTAAAACATAAAAAGGTTATAAGTTTCCCAACTCATTAAAAGAACGGTTAGAGACTAGAGTTAGAGTTGCATCTCCAACATGTAAAGTTGGAAATCCCATCCCTACAACAACAAAAGAGCTGGAAAACTGAAAATCAATGACTTTTCTTAGACTCATTAGAGAATTAAGATCAAAGGACTAACTACATTGAAAGCTGGAGAGAAAGCTGAATGCAGAGAATCACAGCCAAGATCAACTTCCCTAGAGGAAAAGTTGCTAAAGCCATAGACTTGTGGGAACCCTTAAACAGTAATTTTGATAAATTTATGGATATGGAATGTAAAGCAGTGTCAGTGAGAAACTCTTCAGAGCCTCAGTCATAAGGAACCTTGCACTTTCATGGGTTTTACCTCCAGGAACCCCACAAAGTTGTCTTGCTGAGGAGTAAAGACAAAAACCCCATGTTTCTGGCAGCGGGGAGAGAAGGTAACAATTTTGGAATAATGCCCAGAGCATTCACCTTAACAGAGACCTATTCACTGAGGGAAAAGACTTTCAAAGAACTTGAGCTGAAGGGGGGGAAGGCAACTTACCCAATTCCAGCCCCCTCTAGCCTTCCTGTCTCAACTAAAGGGAGTGGGGAGGAGACGTGATACACATTTGTGACGGTCACAGCTCAGGCACACTGGCTCGCTAAAGACTAAGACTTAATCACAGGACTATAGAACGCGTCCCTCCTCCTACACCTCAACACCCATCCATACGGCTGCAGCATAACAGCAGGTCACAGCTGAAACATCAGCAAGACTCATACTCTATTCAAGAAGGAGATTTTATGAAAACTCAAAGATAACAAGTAAGACATAAAGCAAGGACACTAGAGGAAATTAAAGCCTTTGACACCTATAGCTACAACCAAGGTTAAGTAAGCCCAACTCCTAGCCACATTAATATATAACCTCACACTAAAGGTCTATTTACCTCACCTCTTATTACCTAATACATCATGTTTTACTCAGTAGCAAAAACAAATAAGTAACCTGGTTTTAATAAATGGGCAAACGATCTGAATAGACACTTTTCTAGAGAAGATATATAAATAGCCAAATATATGAAAAGATGTTCAACGTCACTAATCATTATGGAAATCAAAACCAAAATTTAGATATCATCTTACACTTATTAAGATGGCTATTATCAAAATGCCAAAAGATAACAATTGGTGATAAGAACGTAAAGAAAAGGAAGTCCTTGTGCACTGTTGGTGGAAATGTAAATTGATACAATCATTAAGGGAAACAATTTTTAGGTTCCTCAAAATTTTTAAATATAATTAATTACCATGTGATACCATAGTCCCTCTTCTGGTGGGGTATATCCAAACGAAATAAAATCACTGCCTCAAAGATGTTTCCAGGTTCATTGCACCATTATTGGCAATAGCCAAGATTTAGAACAACCTAAGGGACCATCTAGGGCTTCCTGGGCGGCACTAGTGGTAAAGAGCCTGCCTACCAGTGAGGAGATGTAAGAGACACAGTTTCAATCCCTGGGTTGGGAAGATCCCCTGGAGGAGGGCATGGCAACCAACTCCAGTGTTCTTGCCTGGAGAATCCCATGGCCAGAGGAGCCCGGTGGGCTATGTTCCATGGGGTTACAAAGAGTTGAACACAACTTAAGCAACTTAGCGCAGCACAGCATAGCAAGGGACCATCTACAGATGAATGGATAAAGAAACAAACACACACACACAAATATTATTTAGTCTTAAAAAAGAAGGGCTTTCTGCCATTTGTGAAAACTTGGCTGAATTCGAAGGACATTATGTTAAGTGAAATAAGCCAGACACAGAAAGACAGATACTGCATGATCTCACTTATATGTCGAATCTTTTTTAAAAAGTGTCAAACTCATACTAACAGAATAGAATTGTGAGTACCAGAGGTTGGGAAATGGTAGGAAGGGGAGTTACTGACCAAAGGTTACAAACGTTCTGTTATAAGATGAGTAAGTTCTGGAAACCTAATATACAGCATGATGACTATAGTTAATAATATACTGTATGCTTGAAAATGCTAAGAGAGTAGATCACAAGGGTTCTTACAAAAAAAAAAAACGGTAACTATGTGAGGTGATGCCTATGTTAATTAACTTCACTGTGTAGTCATTTCATAACATATACTATATCAAAACATCAACTTAAATATCACATTTTTTTGTCAATCATGCCTCAGTAAATCTGGAAAAATTTCAACTTAAAAGCTTAGTGTTCTCAGAAAAATTGAAATGCAAATGACTTATAAATAGATTAATATGTATGGTATTATTAATAAAATAATAATAAAACAATGTTATAATAACAATAACTACAAACTAAAATAATAATGAAAACAATAAAGTTTTGATAAAGCTCTAGCCAGGCTAACCAAAAAAATAAATAAGAGAGAGAAAACCCCAAATACCAATATTAGAAATGAAAGAAAAGTCATCCCTACTGATCTCATGGACATCAAAGGAATAATAAAGGAATATTATGAAAAACTATACCTGCAAATTTGATACCTTAGGTAAAATAAATAAATTCTTTGAGATATGAGCTACCAAAACTCATGAAATGAGAAATAGATAGCATGAATAGGCCTATATCTATTAAAGAAACTCAATTAATAATTAATATTAATATCCTTCAAAAAAAGAAAGCACTAGGCTCAACCATTTATGAAAGAAATAGTATCAATCCTCTACAATCTCCTTCAGAAAATAGAAGTTAAATTGACACTTCTCAATTCATTCTAGGAGGCCAACATTACCCTAATATCAAAATTGGATAAATATAAGCAATAAAAGCTATAAGCCAATATCTCTCATGAATATGGATGCAAAAAATCCTCAACAAAATATTAGCAAATTGAATCCAACAATGCATAAAAAGAATTGTACATCACAACCATAACTAAGTAGCATTTATTCTAGCTATGCTACTGATTCAACATTTAAAAATCCATTGATATAAGGCATCCATCAACAAACTAAAGAAAAGCATATCAATTGATGCAGAAGAAAAACATCGACAAAATCCAACATCCACTGATGATTTTTAAAACTCAGTAAATTAAAAATAGAGAGGCACTTACTCAACTTTATCTATTTAACTACGCATCAGTCAGTTCAGTTCAGTTCAGTTCAGTTCAGTCACTCAGTCGTGTCCGACTCTTTGCGACCCCATGAACTGCAGCACGCCAGGCCTCCCTGTCCATCACCAACTCCTGGAGTTCACTCAAACTCATGTCCATCAAGTCGGTGATGCCATCCAGCCATCTCATCCTCTGTCGTCCCCTTCTCCTCCTGCCCCCAATCCCTCCCAGCATCAGAGTCTTTTCCAGTGAGTCAACTCTTTGCATGAGGTGGCCAAAGTACTGGAGCTTCAGCTTTAGCATCATTCCCTCCAAAGAAATCCCAGGGCTGATCTCCTTCAGAATGGACTGGTTGGATCTCCTTGCAGTCCCAGGGACTCTCAAGAGTCTTCTCCAACACCACAGTTCAAAAGCATCAATTCTTCGGCGCTCAGCTTTTTTCACAGTCCAACTCTCGCATCCATACATGACTACTGGAAAAACCATAGCCTTGACTAGACGGACCTTTGTTGGCAAAGTAATGTCTCTGCTTTTGAATATGCTATCTAGGTTGGTCATAACTTTTCTTCCAAGGAGTAAGCGTCTTTTAATTTCATGGCTGCAGTCACCATCTGCAGTGATTTTGGAGCCCAAAAAAATAAAGTCTGACACTGTTTCTACTGTTTCCCCATCTATTTCCCATGACGTGATGGGACCAGATGCCATGATCTTAGTTTTCTGAATGTTGAGATTTAAGCCAACTTTTTCACTCTCCTCTTTCATTTTCATCAAGAGGCTTTTTAGTTCCTCTTCATTTTCTGCCATAAGGGTGGTGTCATCTGCATATCTGAGGTTATTGATATAACTACACATAGGCACAGACAAACCCAATGGCAAATATCATACTTAATGGTAGAATATTTCGAATTTTCCCCTAAGATTGGGAACAAGGGAATTATGTTTCCTCTCACCATTTGTACTAGAAATCCTAGCTAATACTATAAGACAAGAAAAGGAAGGGAAAGGTATACAAATTTGGAAGGAAGAAAGAAAACTCTGTTTTTGCAGATGCTATATTTGCCTGTGTGAGAAAATTTCACAGAATCAACCAAAGACTCCTGTAGCTAGTAAGTGATTATGGTAAGTTTATAGGCTATAAGGCTAATATACAAAATCAATGGCTTCTTTATATACAAACTGAATAATTGAGATTAGAAATTTAAAGCACATTATTATTTATAATAGTATTTTAAATGAAATACTTATATATAAAGCTTAATATAGTATTTATAGCAACCATATAAGAAAAACTATAAAATTCTGAGGTAATAAATCAAAGAAGATCTAAATTAGTGGAGAGGTATTTTATGTTCAAAGACAGCAAGATCAAAATTGTTAAGATAATTTTTTCCAACTTGATCTACAGGTTCAACACAGTCTTAATCAAAATTTTAAAAAACTATTTTGTGGATGTTGACAAACTGAGTCTAAGGTTTATATGGAAAGACAAAATACACAGAATATCCAACATATGAAGAAAAAAGTTGGAGGACAGGCAGTACTCAATTTCAAGACTTACTACGCCAACCAAGACAGCATAGCATTAAGGAAAGAAGAGACACACAAATTGATGGAACAGATAGAGAGTCCAGAAATAAACCTACACAAATAGAATTAACTGATCTTTGACAAAGGGAACAAAGGAAATTCAATGGAGAAAGAATAGTATTTTCAATAAATGGTGATGAAACAATTGGATTTCTGGATTTTTTAAAACAGTAATCTAGATTCAGATATTACACTTTTCAGAAAAATTTAACTCAAAATGAATCATAGATATAAATATAAAATGAAATTATATAAAATTTCTAGAAGAAAATATAGATCTATGTGACAAAGAAAATCTAAATGACACCTGGGTTTGCAATAAGGTTTTAGATACCACACCAAAATCATGATCTATGAAGGGAAAAAATTGATATATTAAACTTTATTAAAATTTAAAAATTCTGTTATTCGAAAGATACTGTTAAGGAAATTAAAACAGAAGCCACATATTGGGAGAAAATGCTTGCAAAACATATACGTGTATACGAAAAACTCTTAAAACTCAACAATAAGAACACAAATAGCCTATTAAAAATTGGCAAAAGATCTGAATACCTCACTGAAGAATGACAAGCAATGCATATGGAAATATGTCTAAGATCACTTGTCATCAGAGAACTGCAAATTAAAACAATGAAATTCCACTGTACATTTATTGGAATGACAAAATCTTTCTTAATTTAGACAAGAAATATCAAATGCTAATGGTGATGTGAAGTAACAGAAACTCTTATCTTGTGATGGTGAGAGTGCCAAATGGTACAGTCACTTGGGAAGATAGTTCAGCAATCTCTTACAAAGTTAAACATTGCCTTACTAAATAATCCAGCAATCACACTCCTAGGTATATTCTGAACTGATTTGAAAATTTATGTTCATACAAAAACCTGCATGTGAATGTTTATGGCAGTTTTTAATAATCACCCAAAGCTTGAAGCAACCAAAATATCACCTACCTTCAGTAGGTGAATGGATAAACAAACTGTGGTACATCCATATAATGGAAAATTATTTATCAATAAAAAAAGAAATAAGCTGTTAGGCCACAAAATGACCTGGAGGAAACTTGAATGTGGCTAAATGAAAGAAGACAGCATGAAAAGGCTACATGTTTTGTGCTTCCAGTTATATGACATTCTGGAAAAGGCAAAATTATAGAAATGGCAAAATGACCAAGGACTGCCAGGGAGCTTGGGGATAGAGGAGAGTCACAAATAAGTGCAGCAGAGGGGATATTTTAGAGGAGTGAAACCATATTATGTGATAGTGTAATTATAGATAGAGGACAATATACGTTTGTGAAGCCTATAAAACTTTACAGCATGAGTGAATCTTAATGCATGCAGATTTTTAAAAAGTCAATTAGGCAGTTAGGGATCTCAGGAAGGAACGAAGACTATGGCAAGAGACTGTAACAGTATTGCAAGTGTGTGAAATAACCTAACTGAAAGAGGTAGGGGAACAAGGTAACCTAAGTAACTCTGGAAATCAGTGGACTCTGTAAGACTACAGACTAAAGGCATTTAAGCACTCTAGTTGATAAAATTGTTGTCTCATATGAGACTATGGGTTTAAAATTCCAGTATCACCATCCATATATATTGGAACTGAACAATTTCATATCTGTTCCATCAATCAATGTGTCTCTTCTTTCATTAGCTATCTTCTCTCAATTAGATACATTTAAAGTAAATCTTAAAATTGGGTAGTGTCAGTCTGGCAACTTTGTTCTTCATGTGTTGGTTTTTCTGGGTCTTTGTTTTTTCATATAAATTTTAGACTCAGTTTGTCAATATCCACAAAATAGCCCTTTGGATTTTGATTAAGGATTGTGTTGACTCTATAAATTAAGTTGGAAAGAACTGACATATTAACAATTTGAGGTCTTGTTATCCATGAACATGGGACACTTCTCCATTTACGTAGATCTTCATTTATTTCGTTCCAATCAAATCAAATGGATGGTGGATGTTGGAAGACAGGTTTCTCACTATTGGATAGATATTTACAGATGAGAAGAGGAGGCCAGACTAATCCAGGGATTTGAGTTGGCAACATCAGTATGAATTCAGGGTTAGCTTTATGTTAATAAAGGCACAAATAGTTGGGCTTCCTGGATAGCTCAGTTGGTAAAGAATCCACCTGCAATGCAGGAGACCCCAGTTCAATTCCTGAGTCAGGAAGATTCCCCTGGAGAAGCGATAGGCTACCCACTCCAGTATTCTGGCCTGGAGAATTCCATGGACTGTGTATAGTCCTTAGGGTCACAAAGAGTTGGACATGACTGAGCGACTTTCACTTCAGTTATTTACAGAAATATTTATAGATATGTGTACATACACCAGTTAGTATAAACACTTATTTTTTGCTCTATCAACTGAGATGGCCTGAAAGAAATGACACTCCAGTAGTAGCAGGTGTCAGGCATATCTCCAGTCCCAGATTTTGATTTCTAACACCATTCTCCAATAAAAAGGAAGCAGCGATTCTTGAAGAAACAACTGACTGATTCTAGGACTGGGGCAGGGAATATATAAGAGGATCCTGGATCTTCTTGTAGTGCCATAAAGTAAGAAAGTATTGAAAAAATATATATTGATGGGAGTGTTTCAAAGGAGCACCATAACCAACTGAAAAAACTCCTAGTGGCACCAAAGTTGGAACAGTTTGAGCAATAAAATAAAGTAATTTTGACTTATAACCCAAAGTATAAAGTAAATATTCATGATTTTATACTTGTATAAATAAAGATTGAATAAATTAATAAATAACTGAGAAGAGAGAATTCTCCTTTCACAGAAAAATTTCATATAATTTATATAGATACTCTGCCATCAGGAAAGGGGATTATAATACTCCACTCCTTACACATAAGTACTATTATCTCCTTCCTTGATGGCAGAGTATCTATATAAATTGGTGGTACAGATGGTAAAGAATTTGCCTGCAATGCAGGAGAACCACATTCAATCGCTGGGTTGGGAAGATCCCCTGGAGAAAGGAATGGCTACCAGCTCTAGTATTCTTGCTTGGAGAATTCCATGGACAGAGGAGCCTGGCAGGCTACAGTCCATGGAGTCTTAAAGAGTCAGGTATGACTGAGCAACTGACATTTTCACTGTCACTTCACTTCCTTGTGTGAGACTTCCTTCCAAAGGGTAGGATATAGAAGGGGCATGGTGGCAGGGAGAATGAACTTTACCGTGGAGAAAGCAGACAGTCTTAGCCAAGAGACCAAGGCCAACATCAATAGTCATAAATCATGCTGATAATATATTATGTACCCTTGATACGATGCAATGAAAATGGCACTTTACCTCTCTAATCCTAAAGCCATAGAGCCAGTCTCATCACAGAAAAATATCAGATAAAGTCCTTTAGTGGGACATCCTACAAAATCCAGTACTCCTCAAAACCAACCCAGTCATGAAAAAAGAAAAGAAAAGAAAATTCTGAGAAAATGCTAAAGCTAAGAGGAGCCTAAGGAGACGTGATGACCCAATGACTTAATGCAATGTGGTGTCACGGATAGAATGTCCAGAAAAAGGACACTAGGTGAAAACGAAGGAAATCTGAAGAAAGCACCAATTTACCAAGTAGAGAGCTTAGTTATCAGCAATGTACTAATACTGGCTCATTAACTGTGACAACTGTGACATACAAATCTGTCATCACATGTGAAATGTTGCTAACGGGCAAACTTACAAGGTATACAAATCATCTCTTAACTAGCTTTCTGATTTTTCCTGTAAACCTAAACTCCTAAAAAGGTAAGACCCACTAAACAAATAAACAAAAAAATGAACCGTTAAAAGATATACTTCAGCAAGAAGACAACTGAGTTTAGAGGGACAAGAATGAGCTAGGAAATAGATTATGTCAGTAACTTTATTTCACTGTTAACTGTAAAAGACAATTGTTTGGTTAGTAATGGGTCAAATTAGAAACAATAACTAAGGGAGGAGTATGTTCAATTAGCAGTTACAGAGAGTCGAAGTCTGTACCATGTTTTCGAAGATGATAGAGATATTGAATGACTTAAATCTATTACAAAAATGTGTGCATAAGCATATGCATATAATTATGTACAAATTAATGGGTAACCATTGAAAAATAAAAATGCAGTCTATTTTCCAAACTGCCAAATATAATATAATATAATATAATATATAGGGATATATAATATAATATAGAGGGATATGGAGGTAGGGAGAAATAAGCTTTTCCCATGCAACAAAAAGGAGGAAAAGGAGGGAAAATATGAAACAAAACCCAGAAAATGCTAAATAACGTGGCAAAAAAATGAGTACAAATGTACCAGTGGCTACAAAAGATACTATATGAGATGCATTTTGTGCACATTCTCAGATTATCTTGGCCTCACCTGTCTTCCTCACCTGCCACTCAGCCTCCTGCCTCACTGCAAGTACTGCCAAGTAGAGTCAGCTCTGTGTGTCCTGTGACCAGAAGCCACTACCGTGTGTCCCTGCCTTCCCCCACATAGCTGACATTTCATGCCACTGTTCACAGATGAGATTACTCAGAAGGAAGTTCAGATGAGTTAAATCCAGGAGGGGTAAAATTTGACTAATTAGAGACAGGAGATAGGGAGAAGCTAGCAGGTAAATTCCTCCTACTTTTTTCTCTTCAATGGACTTCCCCAAGGCATGAGGGTCTATATAGTATGTGTGCAAATGTACCAAGAGGTCAAGAAAGTGTACCTGTCAAGCAATAGTACTGCTTCATTGCTTGTTGTGAAATCCTTACATCTGCTTTCCATTCTCCCAGCCCCTTTTCCCTTTTCTCTATCCTTTAATGCCCTGGAATTGCTTTGGGCACTGTTACTAAGACAAATGTGAAAAAAAACAAAGACTACCTACTAAAACAGATTATAAGATTACATTTAAATCCAGCAAATTGCCTACACGAAGCATACCAGAAAGAAAATTAGTTAGAAATGTCAAAATGAAAGCATAGGAAAGATATACCATGCAATTACCAACAGAACTACAACAAAAAAATGGTGTAGTAAAAGTAATATCAAAATAAAATTTAAGGTACAATATATTTTATAATTTGTATAATAAATATATAATTATGAATATATATCATTTAAAGGAAACAATCTACCAAGGAAATAAAATGTGGAAAACAATATATTATTTATTTTATACATTAAACAGAAATATATTATAAATTTATAATGTATAATTATACATTATATTATTTAAGAAATTAATGTAATTTATTACATATTGTTTAAACAAAACAATCCAAGGAAATAAAGCAATAATGAATTTACATGCACCTAACAAAATTACCACAAGTATACAACACAGAAACAGAATTACAAAGAAAAAAATGAGCAATACAGAAACATAGTGAGAGATTTTAACAAGCTTCTATTAGAAGCTATATATCCAGGAGACAAAATATTATTAGCATGTAAAAAGTTTGAACAACTAAATCAACACATGTTTTCTAATAAATGGGGACAGAGTCTTCAACCAGTAAATAGAGAAAATGTATTCTTTCCTAGCACATATAAATCATTCAAAAAAATGACCACATATAACAGTAGGACACAGAAGAAATCTCAACAAACACCAAAGAATCAATATCATATAGCCCATTTTCTCTTGTGACAGTAAAACTAAATTAGAAAGCAACATAAAGTTAATTCAAAACAAAACAAACATGCTGGAAACTTTAAAATACATTCCTAAACAACTCATTGTGAAAGAGGATGTAATAGAAATTACGGAATATTTATAATATGCATCTAAAGGAGAAGGCGATGGTAACCTACTTCAATACTCTTGCCTGGAAAATCCCATGGACAGAGGAGCCTGGTGGGCTGCAGTCCATGGGGTCGCGAAGAGTCAGACACGACTGAGTGACTTCCCTTTCACTTTTCACTTTCCTGCATTGGAGAAGGAAATGGCAACCCACTCCAGTGTTCTTGCCTGGAGAATCCCAGGGACAGGGGAGCCTGGTGCGCTGCCGTCTATGGGGTCACACAGAGTCGGACATGACTGAAGTGACTTAGCAGCAGCAGCAGTAGCAGCAGCAGCAAAGGTTGCATATTAAAACAATGTAGCTGGAAGGGTACTTAGAAGAGAATTTGTAACTGCAAGTGCACTACTTAAATAAGAGAAAGAAAATAAACAAGCATTACTCAGCTTAAGAGACAATAAGGTCAGAAACAAGGTACAAAAAGGGACTATTAAAACTGAGTAGAAATTAATGAAATAAAAGATAGAAAACCATTTTTTAAAGGTCAACAAGAACAAAAGATATTGTTCTTTTAAAAAATAACTAATAAAATAGACTTCCAATAAGACTGAACAAGGAAATGGAGGCAAGGCAAGAATATCCAAAATTAAAATACACAATATAATTAAATTAGAAATTTAAATATCAGTGGCATAGAATGTGACTAGCTTTATATTTTTTAATTGAAGCCTAAAGAAATTTCACATTTCTAGAAAATAAAAGTGACCAAAATTAGCTCAAGAAGAAATAGGAAGCCTAATCAAGCTACTAAAGAAATAAAATCAACAAAAGTAAGACCTTCTCAATAAAAAGATCCACTCTTAAATGGAAACTTGTTATGTGACAGAGGTGATATCACGAGTCAATAGGAAAATGATGAATTCTTCAATAAAAGGTACTGAGACAACTGGCCATCCTTAGATGCCTGCATTTTCATCATACACAACAATTATTTCCAGGTAGATTAAAAACTGAACAAAAAAAGCAAGGGTTTAAAATATCCAAGGGGGGAAAAAAATAGAGAAATGTCTTCAGGATAGAAAAGGATTTCTTAAACAAAGCACTGTAAGAAAAGATAATTATTGATAAAATTGGCTGCTTTTTAATGAAAAACTTTGTTCAACAATAGCTACCATAAGCAAAGTGAAAGACGGGCTAAAACAGCCACTTTGGAAAACTATTTGGCACTCTAATAAGGCTGAAGATACGCGTACCTAATGACTGAGAAATTCCTTTCTTAGGTATAGTCTCTGGAGGAACTCTTTTTTTTAATTAATTTATTTTTTAACTGAAGGATAATTACTTTACAGAATTTTGTTGGTTTCTGCCAAACATCAACCTGAATCAGCCATAGGGATACATATATGTCCCCTCCCTCTTTAACCTCCCTCCCGTTTCCCTCCCTACCCCACCCATCTAGGTTGTTACAGAGCCCCTGTTTGAGTTCCCTGAGTCATACAGCAAATTCCCATTGGCTACTTTACATATGAGAATGTAAGTTTCCATGTTACTCTCTCCATACCTCTCACCTCTCCTTTCTCCCCACAACCCCACCCCGCCCCGGATCCATAAGTCTGTTCTCTATGTCTGTGTCTCTGGAGAAGCTCTTATACACAGTCACCAAAAAATATGTATAAGAATGTTCATAGTGATATTGTTCAAAATTTTCAAAACACTGGATGGAAGAAACCAACAGTAAGATGGATAAATTGTGGAATGTTTAGTTGATAGAACACCATCAGCAGAGAAAGTGTGAAACTATAGCTACATATCACAAGGATTATTCTTACAGACACATGTCAAGTCAAAGAAATAAGACACAAAAGAAAAACTACAAAATTATTTCAGTTGCATAAATTTCAGTGAGCAACACTAACTTACAGTGTTTGGGTATGTCTATATAGGTAGCTAAACTATATAAAGAAGGAAGAATGTGATAAATTAAAATCCAGACAGTGATTCCATGTAGGAGAAGGATAGTAAACATTATTAGGAAGGGATGAAAAGGATTTCTAGAGTTTGCAACTTTGTCCTTTTTAAATTGAGTGTAATTTCCATGAGTGTTCAGATTGTGATTATGTATGGTAAATATTTGTGTCTGAAGCTCAAGCCACAGATGTGAAGAATATCTTTGTAAGGCATGTGACCAATAAATGGTTAGCATTCAGAATAAACACACATACATATTTTTAAGTTTTTGAATCAATAAGAAAAAAGGCAAAAGGTATGATGAACATATGAACAACACGCGGTGGGGGAAAGAGAGAGGTAGAGAGATACACATAGATAAAGTAAAAATGAAAGTGTTAGCGGTTCATTCGTGTCTGACTCCTTGCAACCCCATGGACTGTAGCCCACCAAGCTCCTCTGTCCCTGGAATTCTCCACGTGAGAATACTGGAGTGAATTGCCATTTCCTACTCCAGGGGATCTTCCTGACCCAGGGATCAAACCCAGGTCTCCTGCATTGCAGGCAGATTCTTTACCATCTGAGCTACCGGGGAAGCCCAAAAGATAGATAGATGATAGCTAAGGCGTGCTGCGATTCATGGGGTCGCAAAGAGTCGGACACGACTGAGCGACTGAAATGAACTGAACTGAACTGAAAGAGATGGATAGACATTTGATAGATAGATATTTTAAAGTCTATAGGTATACATAGATACTTACTATAGGTATATATATTATTCTTAATATCAGTAATAAACTGGGGGAAATTCAAATTTTAAAAATGATGAATTATCATTTCACAGCCATCAGGTCAGAAAACATTAAAAGCCTGACCGCACCAAGTATCAGAGAGTTTATGGAAAACAGAGCCTCTTACACTTCTGGGAGTGTGCTTGGGGAAGCAATACAGCCAACACAGAAGAAGGTCATGTCCTATGGTCCAACCAGGCAACTTTGCACTGTGCAGAACAAGTCCTTTATAAGAATATCTATCTGTGCGGTTGTTTTGCAACAGCTAAAAATTAAAAACAACTTTAGTGTTCCAAAACAAAAGAAGAAAAAAATAAATTGCAGTATAGTAACAAAACACAATGTCATATACCAACACAATGAACTAGAGTTACTTATAGCAACTGGATGAACTAGAGTTTCAAGTATCAAAATGGAAAAGCCAATTGTAGAATATGCATAGTAAGACGCATTTATATAAACTTTGAAAACATGCAGAACAACACCACATATTGTTTATGATACATACATATGTAGCAATTGTATGAAAATATGCATGAGAATGATAAACATGAATTTAGGGTGGTATTTGCCTCGGGGGAGGAAGGCAAAAAAATGAGATCCATGCAGGGAACACAGAGCTTCAGTTATATCTGAAATATTTTATTCATTTTAAAAAGAACCGAAGCAAAGAGAAGACAAAGCCTATCATTTTAATTCACTAGATTAACAAATTAAAGTAGAAAAACCACATGATCATGTCAAGAGATTTAGAAAAAGCTTTTGATAAAATTCAACAATGCTAATTCATGATTTTTTAAAAACCTCTTAACAAGCTTAGGAAGGAAACCTTAAGCTGATAAGAGTTATCTTCCAAAACCAATAACAAATATCATTCATCATGGTGAAATATTGGAAGTATTAAAAGATTAAAGTCAAGAACAGACAAAGATGTCTGCTGGGCCTGGTACATGTCAAATGGTAACCCGAGAGGGAGAGAGGAAGAAAGGTATTAATAAGCGTGACACTGAGATAACTTTCCGTGCTTAGCCGATTGGAAAAATCAAAATAGTTGATAAAATCACATATTTTGGTGGATGGAGGAAGAAGGAACCCTCACTCTCGGTGAGCTCTATATGGGCAGATCATGTTGAAGAGGAAATTGTTCAAATCTGGTAAAGTTGAAGATGTTGCACGAAGTATGATCTAGGAATTCCACCTTTAGATATTTTAATAGAGAAAAATTAAGAAGCAATCTGAATGTCCAAGAATAGAGAATAAACAAATCAAATGCAGTTCACTGATACAATGAATTATTATACAGCTGCTGAAATAAATGCACGAAAGTTTCAGGCATCAACATGGTTAAGTCTCAAAAACAATATTAAATGAAAAACATCAGCTGCAACATCAGTATGGTGGTGCAAGAACACCATCAATACGATACCACTGGGGTTAATTGTAAGAACACAAAAAGCAATGCTACATGTTGTTTATAGATACATATATGTGCATTATATATATGAAAACTGGTATGGAGTGACTTTTTTTCAAACAAACAACTTTAGGCTAATGGTTACCTCTGTGGAGGAAAGAAAATGTGGAGACTCTAGCTATATCTGTGATTTTTCTTCCTTAGTAAATGAATAGAAACTGAAAGTGAAAGTGAAGTTGTGTCCGACTCTTTGCGACCCCCTGGACTGTAGCCTACCAGGCTCCTCCATCCGTGGGATTCTCCAGGGAGTGGGTTACCATTTCCTTCTCCAGGAGATCTTCCCAATCCAGGGATCGAACCCGGGTCTCCCACATTGCAGGCAGACGCTTTACCATCTGAGCCACCAGGGAAGACTCAAATGAATAGAGGGCTACAACAAATAGAGCAAAATATTAACCTCTTAACTCTGAATGGTGAATAATGAATGTCTCCAATAATCTTCACCTTCATGCCTGCATGTTTAAAACAGTGTGTTAAAATGATTAATTTTTTTAAAAAAGATGAAAGATCATGGCACAACAGAATCTCAGAATCTAAAGAAAATTCAAAAGTCAATTAATCTAGCTGCACCATTTTCCAAGAGTCCTCCAGTCTCCACTTACACACTCTTAGCAATGGGGAGCTCACCACCTCCATGCAGCCCACGTGGATTCTGGACAGGTTTGCCTGTAAATTGTAGTGGAGCTAAAATCTGCCTCTGCCCCTGACTCCAGCACAGGGGTCATAGCTTTGCCCTCACATACTCAACTGTTGGACCCTGGCCCTAGTTCTGTCATGACCTCCTGAGTAGGACTTTCCAGTCTCTTGGCATCATCTCTCCATCCAATAATTGCATGATTTGAATGGTCACTTTAGGCTCTGAATTCTAAGAATTCTGTAAGATAAATGTAATTCCAAAACTTTGGCTCAGCAGAAACTTGGGTAAAACATAATCACTATGGAATAAAATTCACTTCTTTAAAAAACATGCATATTTCTTAAAAGAAGTTCTAACCTTCTGTCCTAGAACTTGCCTCACAATCCTGCTCCCTTCAGCAAAACTGGAAATGCCATGCACGAACAGACAAAGAGAAACCCTGGCCCAGGCAGCAGAGTGAAGCCGCTCTAGAGACCAAAAGCCATCTTTGCCATGGTGAGACTGGCAGTTTCCCAATAGCCATGTACACTCTATGGCCCAGGGTGGCTCCATGGAGAGGACCTTCCCAGCCTGCCTTCAGGGAAAGCTTCCAAGCTGGCCTCCAGGGAAAGCTGGGGAAGGAATGCCCTCAACTGGCTCCTTCTCCACCCCTGGAAGTCCTTCACGTCACTCGAGACCCAAACAGGTGCCCTCACCTCTCTGAGGCTGGCCCCCATGTCCTGCAAAACAACGGTTTCTCTCCACAAGCTTTATACTTCTTTTTAAAATTTTATCTATGTATGTATTTTTGGCTGCACTGGGTCTTCATTGCTGCATGCGGGCTACTCTCTAGTTGAGGTGCGCGGGCTTCTCATTGGGTGGCTTCTCTTCTTGCTTAGCACGGGCTCTAGAGCACACGGGCTTCAGTGACCGTGGCTCACAGGCTCTAGAGTAGGCCCTCAGCAGTGGGCTCAGTAGTTATGGCACTTGGGCTAGGTTGCCCACAGCACGGGGACTCTTCCCTGGCCTGGCTTTGAACCCATGTCCCCCGTACTGGCAGGCAGATTCTTAACCATTGGACCTCCAGGGAGGTGTAGGTCTTATATTTCTGATAGGACACTGCACATTTTTGTTTAACAAACTCTCACATTCTGCCTACTAGATGCCAGGCAAGCTTCTAGGCACTTTCCATATGCTGACTTATTTAGGTGGGTGCTATGATGAATCCCCATTTGGCAGATGAGAAAACTAAGGCACAGGGAGGTTGAGGCACTTATCCAAGCTCACACAGTTAGTTTCTAGCAGAGCTGGGGATTGAATCTGGCCAACCTGGGTTTAGAGTCTGTGCTTTCTTTCTCTTATGGTACTAGGCTAATTGGGGTCCTTCTGAGCCCTCATGTTTGAATTGTTTATGTACATGGGTTACTGCTTCCAATACTTTATCTGTTTTGTACCTCCTTTTTTCTCATGTAATATTTATCATGTGCATCTTTCCATGCCATAAAATATTACAGGCATATACCTCATTTTATTGCACTTTGTTTTACTGTACTTCACAGATATTGCATGGCTTTGTGTTTTGTTTTTTTTAACAAATTGAGGTTTTGTGTCAACCCTGTATCGAGCGAGGGCCATTTTTCCAATAACATTTGTTCACTTTGTGTCTCTGTGTCATATTTTGCTAAATCTCACAACATTTCAAACTTTCTCATTACTATTATATTTGTAATGGTCATTTGTAATCAGTGATCTTTGATGTTACTGTTGCAAAAAGATCACAGCTCGCTAAAGGCCCAGATAGTTAGCATTTCTTAGCAATAAAGTGTTTTAAAATTAAGGTATGTACATCATTTTTTAGACATAATGCTATTACGCACTTAACAGACTACAGTATATAATAGTTTATATAGAGTATATAGAATAAATATAACTTTTATATGCACTTTGAGATGATACGTTATGTGACTCACCTTATTGTGATATTCACTTTATTGCGTTGGTCTGGAACAGAACCCACAGTATCTCTGAGGTCTGCCTGTGTCATTTTCAGTGACTACCTAGCAATGCACTGTGATGTGTAACCAGCCTGATAGACACTTAAATAGCTTTAACTTTTTCAGTACCATCAACAATGTTTTGGTAAATACACTCCTAATTAAATCTCTGTGTATATCCTTGACTGTTTCTTTAGGATCTGTTCCAAGGGGATCTGCTGGATCAAAGCACCTGCAAATTTTTAAGGCTTCTGATTCATATTGCCAAATTACCCCTGGAAAGATTCACCAGCAGTGAATGGGAGAAACTGTTCTTTGGGGTTTTGCCAATCCAGGCTACAATCACTCACTAGGAAAAGAAGCAATCTGCTTTTGTTACAGTGGAAAAGGCATATTACTGTTTTAACTTATGTTTCTTTGTTTACAAGTTAAGTAAAACTTCTATTCCCTTATTGATTGTTTATTTCATCTTCTGTGAATATTCTTTGCCTGTTATTTAAATAATTTTCTCTATTCCTTACTGGTTTGTGAGAAAAGAGAGAGAGAGGCAAACACTTAAAAGATAAAATCCCACACTTTGTCCCTAACCTGTGGGCAAACTACAGGACCTAATAAAAATGTAACACATATTTGCACACTTTATTAGGAGCTTTAGCAGAAATAAACACTAACAAATTCCCCGCCCCTCCCAACTTCCAGGATCTGGGTTGTAACGACGTCCCAGGCAGCCCCCCTACCCTCTTGTGGGTGTGCACCCAGACATGGGCATCAGAATGCTAGCCAGGTCCAAAATCCAAGCCCCATTGCTCATGAACATGAGACCTTGAGCAAGTTATTTAACCTCTGTCTCCATTTCTCCATCTTTAGAATGAGAATAATAATAATTTATTTGGGGGTTGTAAGTTTCAAGTAAACTCACACATACAGTGCTTAAACACTTGGCATATAGTAAGGACCAAGTAAATATCAGCTATTATTATTATTGAAAGTGAAAGTCACTCAGTTGTGTCTGACTCTTTGCAACACATTACTACTGTTAATTACTACTATTATTGTTTTGTTCAGGGTTTTCTCTGGATATAGCTACCCCACTTCACACTCTTCAAAAATTCAGATTGAAGGAGGCTTTTCCTTGTGTGTGTTATAGGTTTTTCCTCTGCAGAGAAAAACAATCATTTGAAAATTCTCATCCATTTATTCAACATGTTTGAGCCCAATTATGTATAAGGACCCATACTGAATATTTTGGATAAAATACAGTACCTGTCTTCAAAGACTCACCAGATTAGAGAAAACAATATGTACATAAAAACTGTCCTAGCAGGAAGGCTAAATGAAGGGTTGTGTACTGGACACCTCTCAGGTGCCACTTCAAGACACCTTGGCAGTTCTGTCATGCCAACAAACTCAGAGTGACCAGCTCTGCACAGACTCTGACCAGCTTCCCACAGGTGTAACTTGATGGAACCAGATGTGAAGGCGTGACACGTGCCTCTCACTTCCTGCCCTGTCTTCCTCTGACATCACAGGGAGAGGTAACAGAGGGAACCCGCTCGGGACACACATGTCCCACCTGGAAGAGGGGCCTCCTTTCATTCCCCCAGGCAGACAACCCTAAGACTAATTCCTTAAGGCATGGAATGGTGGCCAGTTCAGCAATCCGTCCTGTGTTTGCTTTCCCTCCTTCCCCATTTCACTCCCCTTAACCTTCGCACCTGCTTGCTGGCACCACTTTCCAACTAAACACTCTCAAATTTGTGCTTCAGGCTGTGCTTTCAGAGACACCCAGGATAAGAGAGGTCCTCAGTGGCTGTGTGATTTCAGAGGAAAATTCAGCTTAGCTCCCTGGAAAAGGTAGTGTTTGGGTGGAACATTGAAACTTGGCCATGCACTGGTGGAAGGAAAACCACGGATGCAGAAATACCCAGGACACAAAGAAGAGGAGCTCAGAGTCTCTGAAACACTGTGTGAATGGAGACTCAGGGAAAGATGGGAGAGAAGCAGGAGACATACCTTGAAAGGCTTTGAATGTTAGGTATGGAGTATGGTTTCCCCTGAACGCAACAGGTGGCCAAGAGGTTAGCTCTGGGTCTTGGAAGAATCGTATGGCTGTGATGAAGGTGATAGTAAACTCCTCTCCTCTGAATGTAGAGAGGAGCAGACCAATTCAGAGGCTCTTGGATGGTTCTGTTGAGAGATAAAAGGGACTAACACAAGACTGGGCAGTGGGGAGAGTGGTCAAATGGAAAAGGCCTATGGGATCTATAGAAATTAATGGGACATGGGTTGAAGGAGACAGTAACACCCTATCTAATATGCCATATCAAAGGCTATTATTTGTCTACTTTAATTAAGACACCTTATATTGAATAATGCCATTTCTGTCCACAACCAAATATCTGTATGTTGTCCAGTGGTACACATCTCAGTCTATTTAGTCTAACAAATTGTTGTTGCTTTTTATGATGTGAAACTGTGGATTTCTGGGAACTGCTGGGCCCAGTGGGTTGGGGGTTGGGCAGACCCACTGTAAGGCTGTGTGGCCAGGAAACTCTAGTTCTAACAAATGCATGTTGAAACCAAGACATAGAGCAACCTAAATATCCATCAACATATGAATGGATAAAGAAGATGTAGTGCATATATACAAAGGAATATTACTCGGCCATCAAAAAAGAATGAAATGCTGCCATTTGTAGCAACATGGATGGACCCAGAGGTTATCATACTAAGCGAAGTCAGCTAGAATGATAAAGACAAACACCATATATCACTTACATGTAGACTCTTTTAAAAATGATACAAATGAACTTGTATGCAAAACAAATAGACCCACAGACATAGAAAACAAAATTATGGTTTCTTCCAAAGGAGAGAGGGAAGGAGAAGGGATAAATTAGGAGTTTGGGATTAATGTATACACACTACCAGATATATAATAGATAACCAACAAGGACTTACTGTATAGCATAAGGAACTATATTCAATATTTTATAATAATCTATAAGGGAAAATTATATGAAAAAGAGTCAACTTATACATATATTTATGTGTGACTGAATCACTTTACTGTATGCCTGAAAATAACATTGTAAATCAATTACATTTCAACTTAAAAATAATAAAAAAATTTAAATTAAAAAAAGAAGTACGTGTTGAAGCAAAGCAGTAAATTGGTCAACTAATGCTGCTGCTGCTGTTTAGTTGCTAAGTCATGTCCAACTCTTTGCAATCCCATGGACTGCAGCCCGCCAGGCTCTGTCCATAAGATTTCCCAGGCAAGAATACTGGAGTGTGTTGTCATTTCCTTCTCCAGGAGATAGTCCCGATTCAGGGATCAAACCCATGTCTCCTGCTTGGCAGGCGGATTCTTTACCCCTGAGCCACCTGGGAAGCCCCTGGTCAATTAGTACTAGCTGCTAAAGTAAGCATTCTCAAAATAACAGCAGCTTAGCCTAGTAAGGGCTTATGTCACACCCATGTGAAATCCAATGAGGACATTCCCTTTGGTCATCTCTCCTGGGGGGCTTCCTCAGAGTCCTTCAGTAGTCATTTGCAGCAGACAGAAGAAAGAGGGAGGAGAGAGCATGTGAAGGATTGCCCCCTACTTAATCACTTTGGTCCAGAAGGGACACATACCACTTCTACGCGCATCTCACTGCCAAAGGTAACCACAGGAATGGAAGGTTGGGTTCCATAGTCCCTATCCTGGCAGCTGCTTCCTCAAAGAAGCTTTGCCCTACAGAAGGAGAGCAGGAGTCAAAGACGTTTGGCAGTAAACAGACACCATTGCCATTCTTCAAGAGCTTACAGCCCAGTGGGGACATAGACAAGGGGCTACAAAAAAGAATGTGCTATATAAACAGCCATTAGGGTGAGTGGGCCGGGGGGCAATGGGATCAGGGAAGGCTTCTTGGAAGAAGGGGAATCTGAGCTGAGACCTAAAGTGAGTATGGATGCAACCAGGGAGAGGTGAAGGAGAGGGTTCCCAGCAGAGGAGGCAGGACGTGCAAAGGTAGAACAAAAAAGTGGAGTATGCTGCACGTGAGGAACTAAAGGCAATTCAGAGAAGATTATAAGGAGAGGGAGGCAGGAGATAGAGCTGGAGGGGTAGGCAGGGGCCAGACTATTCACTCCCGCTGCCAACAAATATTTTCTGAGTGTCTGGTTTATGCCAGGCAATGGGGACAAAACAGTGGACCAAACAGTCCCAAGGTCATGAGAGCTTTTTGAGTCAGGAAAGGAGGCTGGACTTGGGCCTAAGGACAAGGAGATTCCCAAAGGGGTCAAGATTTGGGGCCCTCCTGCCAGAGCCTTTCGTGCAGAGATGGGACAATTCTGCACCCTGCCACCCACCGCATCCCGTAGAGCGTGATGGAGCAATCAGGCCCACAGTCTGGAGTTGGCAGCTGTGTGTGGATCCAATTTCCGGCATTTGGGCAGGTGCCCTTTGCAGCGAATGGATTGTTTACTCTGCCATTTGTTGTAATCATTTCCGATCTTTTGCTTATTGTGTCAAAGATAAACACCACTTGGCTGATCCCCCGGGAGCAAGACGCCTGTTCCACAGGCCTTTGTGAGCCATCACTTCACAGTCGAAACAACCTGTTATTTCCTCTCTTGAAAGAGACTCATAAAATGATAGATGAATCTCCAGTAACTATAATACCTTCCTAATGGTTAGAGAAACCAGAGCCATAGAGCAGGAGTGCAGTCTAGAAGAAAAATGGGAGGGTTAGAAAGACAAGCTTTAAAATATAATGGTGTCGTAATGGGCAAAATGAAACACATGGATGCTATTAGAATTCTGCCCGATGCATCTTGAGCAGAGCGTTAGCTGGAGAGCAGCCCTCTCTACCCAGAGTTCCTGCTTTCCCCAGGGTGGATACTGTAACCATGTTTGTTGAATGACTGAACAATAACAGTGTTTGCTGAATGACAAAATCCACAAGTGCTGTTTACTGCGTAAGTGATAGATCTATTCCTAAACAAAGTGTGGGCCCCTCGAAGGCCCTGGGAAAATTCACAAATAAGCAGATGGTTCTAAGTGCTGAACCCACAGGGAACTCAAAATCATCAGACCCTGTGCTGCGTGCTCTGTGAGGAATAATTCACTGACCTCCAAAGCCACACAGCTAGCGGCTGATACATGGGGTCATTACAACAGATAAACCTGAAGATTAAAGGCACTGGTCCTCAAAACATGTATATGTGCCAAAGAATATTCCAAGCAAAACAAGAGAACTAGCCTTGTTTTCCTCTGACTGCAACCCACTTTAACATGCCCCATCCATAATGGTGACTGCAAAGTGTCCCTTTGAATTCTGTCTAGTTCCATCAGGGCCAGTTTCATTTTCCAAAAAATGGCACCATGTCCCACTTCCCACGTGTTTTCTCCAGGGTGGCCTCATCAGTGCCCCATCACAAGTGTGTGGAGCTTAATTCCCCTCCCCTTGCATCCAGGTGGGCTGGTGACTGCATCGACCCATAGAATAGAAGGGAAATGATGCTGTAGGACCCTAAGCCTGATCCTAAAACGTGGTGTGCTTGCATGCTCAGTCATGTCCTACTCTTTGTGACCCCACGGACCTGTAGCCCCTCAGGTTCCTCTATCTATGGGATTCTCCAGGCAAGAATACTGGAGTGGGTTGCTATTTCTTCCTCCAAGGGATCTTCCTGACACAAGGACTGAACCCGCACCTCCTGTGTTTCCTGTGTCGGCAGGTGGGTTCTTTACCACCGAGCTACTTGGGAAGCCAATGATGTGGCTCTGCCTTTTTCATGGGAAACTTTGCTCCCGGAAACCTGAGCTGCCAGGGATGCAGCTCAAGTCCCCAGAGGCTGCTATGCCAGGAGGAAGCCCAGACACATGGAAGAGGCACTCCAGTCCCGATCCCATTCTGTGTGGCATCACCGCCCCCATGCTAGACTGGTGATGAAGGAGCTTTCCAAGGATTCTGGCCCCCAGCCTTTGAGTTGTCCTCGCTGAGGTCCCAGATATCATGCAGCAGACACAAGTCACCTCTGCAGTGTCCTGTCCAACACCCTGACCCTCAGAATCCATGAGCATAATAAAACTGCTGTTTTAAGCTGTTAGGTCGGGGGGTAATTTTGTTATACAGTGTTATCAGCTGAATCATGTCCCCAGAAATTCTTATGCTGATGTCCTAACTCCCAAGACCTCAGAATGCAGCTGTATTTGGAGACAGGGTCTTTAAAGAGGTGATTAAGGTAGAATTAGATCTTTGGCTTGGGCACAAATCCAGTATGACTGGTGTCTTATAAGAAGCGGGGATTAGGGGCATCTCTGGTGGTCCAGGGGTTAAGAATTCACCTTGCAATGCAGGCATCACTGGTTTGATCCCTGATCCAGGAAGATCCCATATGCCATGGGGCAACTAAGCCTAGGCACCACAGTTACCAAGCCTGCACTTTAGAGCCCTTGAGTCACAACTACTGAGCCCCCATGCTGCAAACACTGAGGCCTGCAAGCCGTAGAGCCTTTGCTCTGCAACAAGATCAGTCACTGCAACGAGAAACCCACACACCACAACCAGAGAGTAGCCCCCACTTGCTGCAACTAGAGAAAGCCCATGCACAGCAGCAAAGACCCAGTGCACCCAATAAATAATATTTAAGGGAAAAAAGAAGACATTAGGACATAATCATGAACAGCCACACAGGGAGAAGGCAGCCCCTACAAGCCAAGGAGAGAGGCCTTGGGAGAAACCAGTCCTGCCAACACCTTGGCCTCAGACTTCCAACCTCCAGAACTGCAAGACAAGACATTTCTGTTACTGAAGCCACCCAGCCTGTGCTGCTTTGTTATGACAGATGAATACACACCAGCATAGTAAGCAGAGCATCAGTTCACACTTACTGGTCGCTACTCTAGGCCAGGCCCGAGACTGGACTCTTGGGGTGCTTCCCTCACCTCCAGGAGCTCTCAGTGGAAAGTTAGGAAAGAGACACACAAGAATTTAAAGTGTAAGAAGTGAAGGGAGAGCCAGAATGCCGGGTGGCTAAGAGAAGGGAACGACGAATCAGTCTGGATGGGCAGGAAGGGCTTCAGGAAGAAGTGATGCTGTGACCTGGGCCCTAGAGGAGCACCGAGGCTAACCAAGCAGAGGGCAGAGGAAATTCCAGGCAGGGAACCTCACTGAGAGAGGATGTGAAGGTGAGGACAAAGGAAAGGAGTTCCATGTGGTTCCTGGGAGCAGTCCATGAAGATGCTGTGGGCAAGGAGGTGGGGAGGCCCAAGATAACTCACAAAGGGCCTTGACTGCCATGCCCAGAGCTTTTCTGGATGTTTGCCGGGTCCCCAAAGCTGGAGAGCATAGAGAAAGCTAGCAGGAGGGCTGTGAACAGAAACAAGAGCTTGAAAGCTGTGAAGGTGAGAGATGAGCCTCCCCCAGCACTCGTGCCCAGTAAGAGGTGGGCAGTGGAAGAACCACATGCCCTGGCCTCCAAACCTCCTCCTGGGCTGCCCAGGCCGGTCAGCGGGCTGGCGGGGAGCCGGGGGTGGGGCCGTGGGCAGGCTGGAGCCCCCATGAATATACATGATCCTGCCCTGGAAGCCCGGCTTCCTGCGGTGCGTTTGCCAAGCTTTATCTTGACAAGGTGATGTCCTTCAGCAGAGGACATTATATGGCTCTTAGTTCAGCACTTCTGTCAAGTCCGAGGCAGACGTTTGATTTCCGCTTCATACATATGCTTAGGTGCTTGGAAAAGGCAGTGAGGAGAGGAGCAGCGAGGCCAGGGAGGGAGGTCAACCCCAAGGAGGACGGCTGGGGCTCTCCCCAGGCTGCGTCCGGCTCTGACTTACAGCTGACTTTGGTCACACTGGCCGTGGGCTGCATCTTAACAGCCTTTACACTCTGCACGGTGATTTGGGCCAAGTGCCGGCCAGGGAGATCCCTTCGACTCTACCCCGGGCCTACTGGGTGACCATAGGGAAGTCTCTGTCCCTTTCTGGGTCACGGACCCTTCCTCTGACAATTGGAGGGATTGCAACCGCCGTCAGCAAACTTTTTTTTTTTTTAAAGCAGTCAGACCCTGTTTTCAACCACAATTTGGACAAATCACAGGAACACTGCCCTGACTGAGACAGAGAATGGGCAGTAACCTTTCCCCTCCCCTCTCCATAGTTTCTGAGGCCCCTACACAACCCCCAGGCTGCACAAAGCTCAGATAGAGAACCGCTGCTTTAGCTGGCCTCTACCTGTCCTGGGCCAACATCTGGGGAGGTGAGAACCCCTTGTTAATTTCAAAACATCCCACTGACCCCACCCAGGAGGGTAGTTGTACTTTTAGCAGCCCCCTTCCCCATCAAGAACACTAATGCTGAACAAAACTGTGGGCATTTGGCAACAATTAAATAAATGTACATTTTGTTTCTTACAGCATCCATATCCATGTTTAAATACAGAGCATGAAAGTTAGAGATGTATTCAGTCCATTACAGCGTTTCCCAAAGTGTGTTTCCTTCTAGGACAGTGGTTCTAAAAGCTTAATGGCCTTTAGAATCATCTGGTGCTGGAGAAACTGGCAGATCTCTAGGGCCCATTGGGGAGCCTCCGATGCAGGATCTGAGGGTTGGGGATGGGACCAAAGCCTGTATTTTCCTAGATTTTATTGTATTTATTTTTTGGCTCTGCTGGGTCTTCCTTGCTATGCAATTTTTTTCTAGTTGCGGTATGGGTGCGTGCGTTCTCAGTTGCTCAGTCGTGTCCGATTCTTTGTGACCCTATGGACTCTAGCCCGCCTGGCTCCTCTGTCCATGGGATCTTCCAGGCAAGAATACTGGAATGGGTTGCCATCTCCTCCTCCAGGGGATCTTCCTGACCCACGGACCGAATCCGCATCTCCTCTGTCTCCTTACAGTGGCAGGCAGATTCTTTACCACTGAGCCACCTGGGAAGCCCCTAGTTGCAGCAAGTGGAGACCACTCCATTGCAGTGCAAGGGCTTCCCAATGCAGTGGCTTCTCTTGTTGCAGAGCATGGATTCTAGGCGCGCAGGCTCAGCAGTTTCGGCCCATGGGCTTAGTTGCCTGGAGGCATGTGGAATCTTCTCAGACCAGGTCCTCTGCATTGACAGGTGGATTCCTAACCACTAGACCACCAGGGGAGTCCCCAGAGCCAGCATTTTTAAAAAGCTCCTCAGGTGGTTCTGATGCAGATGGTTTGGGGACCCACGCTTTGAGAAACTCTGAGCTCAGATGCTCTGGTTAAAAAGAAAGAAAAAACAGAAGCAGCATTCTTTGGTTAAATAAGATTAAAAAACTGCATCTGCTGCCTGCTAGAGTGTCACAGTGGTACAAAAAAGGGGATTTGAGGAGTCCTGCAGTTTCTAAACTTCTCTGACCACAGAAGCATTTTACTCCCTAGTAACAGCATTTAATTCTGGAATATACTTTGAGAAGTGCTCACTTATTAACAAGGTTTGATGATCACCAGTCAGTCAGTCATTTCAGTCGCTCAGTCGTGTCCGACTCTTTGTGACCCCATGGACTGCAGCATGCAAGGCTTCCCTGTCCATCACCAACTCCCAGAGCTGGCTCAAACTCGTGTCCATCGCGTCGGTGATGCCATCCAACCATCTCATCCTCTGACATCCTCTTCTTCTCCTGCCTTCAGTCTTTCCCAGCATCAGGGTCTTTTCCAATTAGTCAATTTTTTGCATCAGGTATCCAAAGTATTGGAGTTTCAGCTTCAGTATCAGTCCTTCCAGTGAATATTCAACACTGATTTCCTTTAGGATGGACTGATTTGAACTCCTTGCAGTCCAAGGGACTTGCAAGAGTCTTCTCCAACACCACACTTCATAAGCATCAATTCTTCAGCACTCAGCTTTCTTCACAGTCCAAATCTCACATCCATACATGACTACTGGAAAAACATAGCTTTGACTAGACAGACCTTTGTTGGCAAAGTAATGTCTCTGCTTTTTAACATGCTGTCTAGGTTTGTCATAGCTTTTCTTCCAAGGAACAAGCTTCTTTTAATTTCATGGCTGCAGTCACCATCTGCAGTGATTTGGAAGCCCAAGAAAATAAAGTCTCTCACTCTTTCCATTGTTTCCCCATCTATTTGCCATGAAGTGATGGAACCAGATACCCTGATCTTCCTTTTTTGAATGTTGAGTTTTAAACCAAGTTTTTCACTTTCCTCTTTAGCTTTCATCAAGAGGTTCTTTAGTTCTTCCTCGCTTTCTGCCATAAGGGTGGTATCATCTTCATATCTGAGGTTATTGATATTTCTCCGGGCAAACTTGATTCCAGCTTGTGCTTCATCCAGCCCAGCATTTTGAATGATGTACTCTGCATATAAGTTAAATAAGCAGGGTGACAATAGACAGACTTGACGTATTCCTTTCCCAATTTGGAAGAAGTCCATTGTTCCACGTCCAGTTCTAACTGTTGCTTCTTGACCTGCATACAGATTTCTCAGGTAGCAGGTAAGGTGGTCTAGTATTGCCATCTCTTTCAGAATTTTCCACAGTTTGTTGTGATCCACATGGTCAAAGGCTTTGGCATGGTCAATAAAGCAAAATAGATGTTTTTCTGGAACTCTCTTGCTTTTTCAATGATCCAACTGATATTGGCAATTTGATCTTTGGTTCCTCTGCCTTTTTTAAATCCAGCTTGAACATCTGGAAGTTCACAGTTCACATACTGTTGAAGCCTGGCTTAGAGAATATTGAGCATTACTTTGCTAGCATGTGAGATGAGTGCAATTGTGCAGTAGTTTGGACATTCTTTGGCATTGCCTTTCTTTGGGATTGTAATGAAAACTGACTTTTTCCAGTCCTGTGGCCACTGCTGAGTGGTTTGATGATATATGTGTGTATGTGTGCGTGCGTGCATGTGTGTGTATGTGTGAATTGGAGGTCCTTTGCAATAATGTGTTGGTCTAATCAATACATGTTAATTATATCTCGCCTGTTAACTTTTTATGGGTCCAAATCAAGACAGCTTATGGGGAACGGAGAAGGCCATTGGCCAACATACTTCTTTTCTTTCTCCAGCAAGAGGATCAGGGCACTTCTTTAGACATATAGGGCATTTACATTGCTACCATATCCCTTATCAGACTGATACCCTGTGAGTCAGGCACATTAAAAAGTTTCCTTATCATTTTGTAAAATTAAAGTATAGTTTATCTACAGTATCCTGTTAGTTTCAGGTGTACAGAACAGCAACTCAGTTTTATATATGTGTGTGTGTATATATATATATATATATAATACATACATATATATATACTTTTTCAGACATATATTTTTTCAGATTCTTTTTCCTTATAGATTATTACAAAATATTGAATATAGTTAGTTATATACTTTATATTATGTGTAAATGTTCATCTCAGCTTCCTAATCTACCCCTCTCTTCCCTGTTGGTAGCCATAAGTTTGTTTTTTATGTCTGTAGTTACAATAGCCAAGACACAGAAGCAACCTAAATGTCCATTGGCAGAGGAATGGATAAAGAAGATGTGGTACATATACACATTGGAATACTACTTGGTCTAAAAAAAGCACCAATGAAATAGCACCATTATCAGCAACGTGGATGGACCTAGAGAATATCATATTAAATGAAGTAAGCCAGATAAGAAAGACAAATATCATATGATATCATATATGTAGATTTTTTTAAAAGACGCAAATAAACTTACTCTACCAGGTTTTACAGTGAACCTGGAAATGTATCAGTGATGGTAACATGATGGCTTTGGAATCCAGTAGATTGGGGTTCAAATCCACTTAATACCGCCTGTGTGACAGTGGGCAGGTACTATACCTCAGAGAACTTTCATTTCCTGTCTGTAAAACAAAGATGCTGCCTAGTTCATAATTTTGTTGTGAAGATCAAACGAGAGAACAAATGCAAAGCACTCAGCACAGTGTCTGAAGCACAGTAAGCTCTTGATAACAAGGGTGATATAATGATCCCTTATAGCATCACCAATAATTCGAGCACATATATTTGGGCAGATGAGAATGGGCACTGGTGGAGATGCCTGGAGATGCTTGGATCAAGGCAGTGGGTAATGAAACCCCTCTGATATGTGTGTGCTTTCTACCTGGGCCGGTCACTGTCCAACTCGATTGCACATGAGAATCACCTGCAGCTCAGACCAATGAAATGAGAATCTCTGGCATGGAACCCACATAAGCATAAGGGTTTTAAAAAATCTTCAGCCCTAACTTTTCTTCCTGAGTGCAAGTCCTATAGATCGGTCTATGTAACATCTCCCTTGGTTAGCTCATCCTCAACATGTGCTGGGCTTCACTCCAATTCTAGTGTTCCTGCTTCCAGCGATGGCACCAGCCAGCCAGTTCCAAAAGCCAGGTTCATAGGAGGCCTGCTTAATGCCCGCTTCCAATCTCCAGCTCCTGTGAGGACTGAATGTTTCAACATCTCTTATCCTCACCACTGTCTATCATCCAGTCCACGCTCCTAGCATCTCCCACTTGGACCTCTGCAATAACTTCCGGACTGGTTTATACACACCCATTTGATCCCCCTTCAACTCATTCTAGCTGCAGCCAGAATGGCCTTCTCTAAACACAAACCCAAGCCTGCTGCACATGCCCACACACACACACAGTGTTTAGGGAAAATGCCAGAATCCTTGTTTCTGTGCTCCTCTTTACTTCCTGCCCTACAACACTAGCCTTTAATCCATCCTTCTTGCGTGCGCCCTCCCTTACTAGAGACTTTGCAGATGCTGTTCCCTCTCCTTGAGGCACCTTCTCATCCCTTTTCCCCAGAGAGCTCCTACTTAACCTTCAGAACTCAGCTCAAGCCACCACCTTGACCACCACTACCAAGAATTCCAAGCAGGAGTACTCTAGGGTCTTCCCAGAGCACAGAATGTCCACCCTTCATTGTACCTGTCAGAGTTGCTGAGTAAC
Source organism: Oryx dammah (assembly GCF_014754425.2). Taxonomy (NCBI): domain Eukaryota; kingdom Metazoa; phylum Chordata; class Mammalia; order Artiodactyla; family Bovidae; genus Oryx; species Oryx dammah. The sequence goes on from NW_024070212.1 coordinate 105,494,391, forward strand.
TTCTGTGTGACTATTTAATTCATCTCCATGGCCCACTCCATCCCCACCACCAGACTGTATGTTCCCTGAAGGCAAGGCCAATTTCTGTCTTGCCCAATATGGTTTTACGTACACAGTAGGCACTCAATCAAAGTTTTGAGTCCTTCCTGAAATTCTATTACAAATCACTTTCTCTTTCCAGGAAATTTTCCCATCTGCATTTACTGGTGGGCTTTATAATGAGGATTCCCAAAGAATGTGGAGTCATAGGTATGAGTTTTAATTAACTCCAATAGGCATTTAATGTAGATTTAATAAGACAGTTATTGTATGTTAATTAAATGTCAACTGATTGCTAAAAGGTTTTTGCAATTATTGAAGTTTACTAATTATCTAATAGATAAATCAGTTTCCCATGTAAATAACTAGCATCTACATAAGCAATAAATAGGCCATTTAGATTCCACACATTAACATATTGAAATGAGAGGTTAGCCCCTTGGGGGATTCTAGAAACTGGTGTCCAATTCAGAGAAGGAATCATCATACCAATCATCTCATAGTCGTTATGCCCCATCCTCTGGGACACAGTGAGAAATCTGGTTGCAAAGATGAGCCTGCTCAGAGCTGGAGCCAGTTTTAGAAATGCTGCCTTCCCACACTTTCTGAAAGCAGAAAACTGGTAGCAGTTTTGGGCTACTCTAGAAAGATCCCTTCATGCCCTGAGGGTTCCTCTCATCTACTGTAAAATGGGGGTCTGTAAAGCTCTCTACCCCCAGTGTCTGTGAGCCTTGATGGCTAACATATGAGCCTCAAGAGAGTGAGTGTTCAATGGACAGCAGCACCCCTCTGCTCTGGTCTTCACGACTCTGGGCCCAGCTCTGGCTCTTCCACCAGACTCACTGTCTCGGAGACAACGGTCGGGAGACGACTTCCCTCCCTGAGCCTCAATTTCCCAGTCTAGAAGAGCCACCTCCCAGGGCTGCACAGATAAAATGAGTCAAGGGCCTGAGTGGGAGTAGAGAGAAAAGGAAAGGGCAACAATCGAAAGCAATGGGGATGTTTTGGGCTTCCCAGGGGACGATAGTAGTAAAAACCCACCTGCCAATACAGGAGACGTAAAGAAACGCAGGTTCAGTCCCTGGGTTGTGAAGAACCCCTGGAAGAGGGCATGGCAACCCACTCCAGTATTCTTGCCTGGAGAATCCCACGGACAGAGAAGCCTGGCAGGCTACAGTCCATGCCAGGACATGACTGGCAAAAAGAGTTGGACAAAGAGATGGACACGACTGAAGTGACTTAGCACGCATGCATGGAGATGTTTTAGAAGAAAGACTGGAAAGCTGTCAGCTGTCTGTGTGGCTGGGTACTGTGTCTGGCACTGCCAGCTGTTTTCTCCTTTAGCTTTTTTCCACTGTCCAGCTTAAAGTAGTTCAAATCATGCCCATTTTAGAGACGAGGGAAGAGAAACAGGGAGGCTAAGGAATCTGCAAACAGTTACACAGCAAGAGAGTAGAAGAACCCGGAGCTCAGCAACAACCACCGGGACCCTCCTGACCCTTCCCGCTCCACCTCCGCCCTGCCACCTGAGGTCATTGGAATCCTGAGAAACACAGCCCTTCTGAATTGGAAGTATGAGCTAAATGGGAGTTAGCATTTGTTCCGTTCCAGGCAGTGTTTCTAAGGACTTTACAAATACAATCTTTCTTTTTTTCTTTTAATTAATTTATTTATTTTAATTGGAGGCTAATTACTTAATTCCTACAATAAACCTCTGAGGTCAGTGCTCAGGTATTTTATAGCTGAAAAAAACAAGAGGCACAGAGGGGTTTAGTAACCTAAATGTCAAGGTCACATAGCTAGTGGGGCCAAACCCAGCATTTGAACCCCAGCGGGCAGGCTGGCTCTAGACACTGAGCCATGGCCAGGCCACCCTAACATTCGCAGGGCCCCAGTAAGAACACAAGTGGAGGCTCACGTACTATGTATGCGCTCCAAACATTTAAATTGTATGTGAAAGTCACTCAGTCATGTCCGATTTTTTGTGACCCCATGGACTCTAGCCCGCCAGGTTCCTCTGTCCATGGAATTCTCCAGGCAAGAATACTGGAGTGGGTAGTCATTCCCTTCTCCAGGAGATCGTCCCCATCCAGGGATAGAACCCAGGTCTCCTGCATTGCAGGCGGATTCTTTACCATCTGAGCCACCAGGGAAGCCCTGTGTGCTCCAAATATTTAAATCATGTAACTATGTTGAGTGAAATGCCTTGACAAATGAACGTTCACAGGGACCTGGAAGGCCACATTTGCATTTAGATTCTTGGACTCAGCAGAGTGTCATGCACACCACAGCCCGGCTGCCTGCATCCTCCAGACACAGCATCCTGCCCTTTGGACCACTCCTTACAGTGTGGCCTGCCCCGCGAGGATGGACCCAGGGAACGGGTCCACACAGACACTGGGAGCTGGGCTCTACAGGCAGGAGACTCGGGGGCCCCAGGTACCTGGCACATGACCTTCCCCTGAAAAGGAAGTAGGGGTCCAAGCAGGCACTTCCCCATGCATTCCTCACCACATGGGAGAGCCAAAGCATCTCTCTTAAAAGCATGGGGCTCTGGGGTGGGGTGGGGGTTCAGTCATTCAGTTGTGTCTGACTCTTTGTGACCCCATGGACTGCAGCACGCCAGGCTTACCTGTCCATCACCAGCTCCTGGAGTTTACTCAAGCTCATGTCCATTGAGTTGGTGATGCCATCAAACCATCTCATCCTCTGTCATCCCCTTCTCCTCCTGCCATCAATCTGTCCCAGCATCAGGGTCTTTTCCAATGAGTCAGTTCTTCGCATCAGGTGGAAAAAGTATTGGAGTTTCAGCTTCAGCATCAGTCCCTCCAATGAACATTCAGGACTGATTTCCTTTAGGACTGAAATTTCCTTTAGGATTGAAAGGCGTGGGGTGGGGGCATCTTTTTCTCAAGTCTCGGGAGAGAAGGGAGCAACACTGCCTTTCAGCTCCACCATACTGCCCGCCCATACCCCCTGCTAAGTGGCAGGGCTGGGGTCTGAGTCCACCAGACTCCAGAACCTAAGCACTTAGCAGCTACACTCAAATGCCAAGGAAGGTGGGCCAGCCTGCACCTGGAGTCCTCTTCTGTCTGAGGGACAGGCCAGCAGCGTGAGGCATCCAGGCAGCCTGCAGCATGGGAGCGCTCTGCCTTTGGAGCCAGACACAGGGGTGCTTCCACTGGCAAACACCCAGATATTGAGCAATTCACTTCAACTATCTGAAAGTCAGCTTCCTTGCTGATAAAGTGGGGATCACCTCAGCTACTTGATTTTGAAGAGCTGTTGTGGCAGAAAATGACATAATGTTTGTAAAGCACGGAGTACGGTACCGGGCACATAGTAAATTCTCAATAAATGTCAGAGAGAGAGAGACACATATCTTGGTCCCAGGTAAGACCGTCAAGGGCCTGTCTTTCTGCAGCTGTGAATTTTTGAGCTCGGAATCCTGAGATGCTCTGTCTTTACAGCCCCATCCGGCCTCCCCAGCACCCTCTCCCCTACACACACCACCCCATTCCAAGGGTCCACAACAACAGCACAGTCAGGTGTGCCAGCCCTGTGGGCACCTCCCCAGCCCTTTGAGGGTCCCGCCTGGAGCCCTGAATATGAGTCCCATTTGCAGGAATTCTCTTCCCTCCGGAGAAAGGGGCTTCTTTGGGAAATCCTTTTCCTTTCAGTGGGCCAGGAGGAGAGAGGGGCTTTCGGCCAATGAAAACTCGCAGAGTAAATAAATGGAGGCACACCCCCCAAAGGGCTCCCAGGACCCCTGGGGTCAGAAGCCAGGCGCTGCATTTATGTGCAAATGGAGTCGGATTAGGGATTAGGGATTATCGGAGTCCCGAATTACATGCAGCTGCTCGATCTCTTTGTCCAGAGGGATCAGGGAGATTTCTTGGTCTCCCCCTCCCCTCCCCTCTCCTCCCTTCCCCAGTGCTGTAGGAGGCAGAAGGCAGGAGAGACTCTCACTGCCCAGTTGGGGAGGGCTGAAGAAGAGATGGGGAGAGGCAGACCACCGATCGATCGGCGGCCCACGTGGCCCAGCTGCCAACGGGGTGGGATCGATGCACCTTCCTGCTGATTCCTGCACATCCCTGGGGCAGGGTCGGCAGCAAGCCCAGCACCTTGCCCCAGCTCCGGCCTTTTCCCTCCCAGCACCCGGCCCTGAGAAGGGGGCTGTTCCTGACATCCATTCTCAGGTGTAGCAGTCTGCATGAAACCTTTCATTGTTCTGACCAATTACATACAGTAGCTTCAAGTCCCCTCTGGGCTTCCCTCATAGCTCAGTTGGTTAAGAATTCGCCCACAGTGCAGGAGACCCCGGTTTGATTCCTGGATCAGGAAGATCCCCTGGAGAAGGGATAGGCTACCTACTCCAGTATTCTGGGCTTCTATTCTGGGCTTCTCTTGTGGCTCAGCTGGTAAAGAACCCGCCCGCAATGCGGGAGACCTGGGTTCAGTCCCTGGGTTGGGAAGATCCCCTGGAGAAGGGGAAAGCTACCCACTCCAGTATATTCTGGCCAGTCCATGGGGTTGCAAAGAGTTGGACATGACTGAGCAACTTTCACTTTCACTTTCAAGTCTCCTCTGCAACCCTGAGTGGGGACCCTGCCCCAGGTGACTGAACTCCAAGAGCAGGAATGAAGACATGGGTCTTCTGTCTCCCAGTCCTGGGTTCCAGTGCTACATTGGAATGTTTGCACTTTGCGGTCAATGGAAAGCAGCCCAGAAATTCATATCTCTTGCAATTTTTTTTTTGGCATTCATCTCTACTAAATGCTAATATAGAACCAGAATTTTTTCTATGTAACAGTTAAAGTGATCCTAACAGGTAGTTATGGTTATCTCCATTTTAAAGCTGAGCAAGCTGAGGTTCAGAGGAGTTTGGGGGTTTGTCCAACGTCATCCAGCAAGATGACAGCATCAGGACTGTAGCCCCGAGGGTTCTGGCCAGGCCAAGAGTGCTGAAGCCCGTGGAGAAAGCAGGAGAACCCAGGCTGGGAGCTGTGTGTGCCCTGTGAGGAACATACGGCACCTGGGCCCCCTGGGCCCTGGGGTCACTTCTCCCCAGAAAAACCCTGGGGAAGGTGCCACCCTGGTGAGGCATCCCTGGGGTCTCTGCCCAGGGCACCAGAGGCTGGGGGCAACTGGGGCCAAACAGCTTCTGCAAGGCAGCCATGGACTTTCACTGGGGGACTGACACCCTTCCTGCCCCTTCAGTGGGCTTCCCTGTGGGGAGACGGCTTTAGGCTTTTCACTCAGGATGCTTAGACTTGGAGAATATTCTCCCACAAAAATCACAAGCAGAGGAAGAGTGTAAAACAGAGGTCAGGGAAATTTTGCTGTCAAGTGAAACTTCTGTCAGACAGTAAATATTTCAGGGCTGGAGGGCCATGTGCCGTCTCTGTTACACACTTTCTTTGTTTCTCTTTATCAGCCTTTTAAAAAGCTGTTCTTAGCTCATGGGCTGGGCACATGCCCAAATGGGCCCTCTGGCCCCACAGCTAACAAGCCCGGGTCTCACTTGTCTCCATCACAGGGACTGAGGCAGGAGTCTGGGTTTCTGTCCCAGCAATTTCTTCTTCCATCTCCTTGGCCTAAACTGCTTCACGTGGCTGCTCTGAATGAAAGGGTGCATTGGGAAATATTCTTTACTGAGCACATGCCTGCTCCAAGCCAAAGACAGGGTAGGTGACAGGGCAGAGAGTGAGAATAGGCCAGGGGCTGAAACACAGCAGGGCCTGGAGGGCCAAGAATTGGGGCTGGGAGCGGGCCTGGCCGAGGCTGGGTGCAGCTGTAACGGAGCCAGACCAGATCCCCACACTCTCCTCTCAGCTCGAATCAATAACTATTTGAATTTCTTTCATCTGAGCAGGGATCGCAACACAGGCAAACACGGAAGGGAAAAGGCATTGATCCTTCCCAGCTGCTGCCAACCCCTCCCCACTGTTCTCACTGCTCCCCGCATCGTGCCATCTGGCCTTCCCTCCCCCGGGCCTCTCCGCTCAACAGAAGCTCACGGTCCCACACTCACACAGCGACGGGACCTCCAAGGCAGTCCGCAATACAAGGAGGCTGTGGTCCCCACAACAACCAGGACCATCCAATGGGTATCCATAGGCGGCCTCCAGCTCTCAGCTGGCCCCACGACAAGCCTGGGCTTCCCTGGGTGAACCACCACCCAGCCTGGTTCTTATCCCCTGTGCTGACTCTCAAGCACCCTGCTAGCTTCAGGAATCCATTTTCATATTCATGAATCGGGAGACAAAGCAGGTATCTCACGATCGGTTTCTCGTGCGGAGTGTGATTTCAGATTCAGCCAACATCGGAGTGGTTCCCTGAGGTGTTAGATAATGGATTTCATGGGGAGAGACTGGAGGCAGGGAGCGTGGTTAGGGGAATGAGGCAGAGGGACTGATGGGAGATGCTGGGGGCCTGAAAATAAGGTACAAAGGACAAGTGAGGATGAATTGCAACATGTTTGTGATATAAAATTAGCAGGATGTCGTGATAGGGTGAGGGAAAGGGAGGACTCGAAAATGATCCCCAGGTTTCTGGTTTGGGTGAGGAGGTGGTAGGTCATTCACCGAGAGAAGCAACAACAGGGGAGGTGGGTCTGCAGGCAAATACGGGGAGACTGGCCTTGGTTATGTTGAGTCGTAAGTGCCAAGTTATCATGAAGTGAAAAGGTCCCGAGGGAGGGTTGTTGTTGCTGTTTTAGTCGCTGAGTCGTCTCTGACTCTTTTGTGACCTCAAGGACTGTAACCCATCAGGCTCCTCTGTTCATTGAATTTCCCAGGCAAGAATACTGGAGTGAGTTGCCATGTCCTTCTGTAGGGAATCTTCCTGACCCAGGAATTGAACCTGTGTCTCCTACACTGCAAACAGATTCTTTACCACTGAACCACCAGGGAAGCCCTCTCCAGGGTTGTTACGTGGGTCTAAATCTCAAAGGGCAGCCTGTGCCATAAATATAAAGTTGGGCATCCTAGTGCTCCCTCATCGTCATATAAACCCCTCACTCCTTTGAGACCCATGCCATCGGGCTGTACTGCCCTCTCTCCCTTTCCAGTTCTCTCCAGACTACTCTTACACATTCAGGACAGCCTTCAGACCCTGGATCCCAGTCTATTTTCTATGTCCCAAGTCACTCTGGATGTCTTGACTCTCCAGATGGGGAATCTCTCCTGCATACTGCCTTGACAGTTCTTGATTTTCTCATCTGCACTTTCTTCTCTGTATCTGCCCCTCTTTACAACTTGTCAACACCAGGAACTGCACCACCTCTAAAATCACTAACTTTACATACTCACTGGCAGCCAAAATGCATTATCATTCTCATTTCTTTCCACAAATACCCTTCATTGAGCTCATTGGGACCGCAAGCCATTGATTCATCCACTTTCTTCCTATTCTTACATTCCTCGTGTAACTTGGAAATTGTCTTTAGCTTTGTGTAACGGAAACCCAGCTATGGTGGCTGAACCCAATAGGAATCTATTTTTCCTTTCCTAACAAGATTCAGGTACTTGAAGAAGTCATCAAACTCCTTTTGGCTTTCTGGTCTACCATATTTTGGGGGTAGCTTCCGTCTCCATGGCAGTAGATTGTATTATTGACCCCAGTGCTTTGCCCCTCCCTGTAGCCATGCCCTTTGTCATGTGACTTTGCAGTTCTTCCCACTAAAAGAGAGAAATATGTCCCACCTCTTGGCTTTAGGTTGCCACTTTCTTATAGAATTAAATATAACTTCATATGAACCAGCAATCTCATGCCTAAGTATTTACCCTTGAGAAAAGAAAACTTATGTTTGCACAAAAACCTGTATGCAAATGTTTATAGCAGCTTTATGCATAATTGCTAAAATTGAAAACCATTCAGATGTCCTTCAAAGAGTGAATGGATAATAAATTGCAGTATATCCATACAAAGGAATACTACTCTGTAATAAAAGTAAACATACAACTGATACCTCTGCCCACGAGGAATCTCAAATGCATTAACCTGAGTTAAAGAAGCCAGACTAAAAAAGCTACATACTATTTGATTCCATTTATATTACACTCTAGACTAGGCAACATTATAAGGAAAGAAAATAGATGAGTAGCTATTAAGGGACTGAGGAAAATGGAGTGGTCGACTACAAAGGAAGTTGAGAAATCTGGGGCAGGTAAGATGATGGAAATGTAGCAGAAACCAACACAACATTGTAAAGCAATTATCCTCCAATTAAAAATAAATTTAAAAAGAGATGATGGAGATGTTCTGTATCTTGATTGTGGCAATGATTACACAATTATATACAATTGTCACCACTCATCAAACCACATCCTTTTTTCACATCCTTTTTAATTTAATTTTTATTGGAGTATAGTTGCTTCACAATGTCCTTAGTTTCTGCTGTACAACAAAGTGAATCAGCTATACATATATCTCCTCTTTTTTGGATTTCTTTCTCATTTAGGTTATCACAGAACACTGAGTAGAATTCCCTGAGCTATACAACGGGTTCTCATCATCTATTTTATACATAGTATCAGTAGTATATATATGTCAATCCTAGTCTCCCAATTCATCCCACCCTCCCCCTTCCACCCTTTGCCGTCCATACATTTGTTTTCTACATCACTGTCTCTGTTCCTGTTTTGCAAATAAGATCATCAATACTATTTTTCTGGATTCCACATATATGCTTTCATATACAGGCGACATCCTTAATAGGATGTCTTTTACTGCATGTAAATTATACTTTAATAGATTTGACTTTTAAAAATAATCTCTAGGTTTTGAGATCATTTCAGCCAAATGCTAACATCCAACAGAAGTTGGTTTCATGAAGATGAAAGAAAGGGAAGGAAAGGAAGGAAGTAGATGGATAAAAGCATGGAAGAATTGATTGATTGATGAATGGCAGCTGGCCAACTAGTGGACCAGCCTGCTGGACAGATAGATAGACCATGATCAGAGTGGAGAGATAGATTGGGCTGGACAGGACAGGAGGCTGCAGAGGACAAGCAACTGGGGCAATGGCAAGCACACTCACTGGACTCAGACAGCTTGAGCTCCAGGCCCAGCTGTGTGAGCTGAGCACATCCCTACTTCCTATCATGTAAACAGGAAAATAGTCATCCCCTCCCAGTTAACCATAATCACTCACTTAACAAGCATTTATTTAGCACCAGCTCTGGGCCAAGCACTCCTCTAAGTACTTCCCCTATGTTAGTTCATGGCATCCATGCAACACTCTTTTTTTTTTAATTATTAAAAAATGAAGTATAGTTGATTTACAATGTTAGTTTCTGGTGTACAGCAAAGTGATATAGATATACATACATTTATATATATATATGTTTGTATATATGTATACCTATACGTGAATTTGTGTATATATATATATATAATCTTTTTTAGGTTTGTTTCCATTATAGTTTATGACAAGATACCGAATATGGTTTCCTATGCTATACAGTAGGGCGTTGTTGTTTTATCAATTTTATATATAGTAATGTGTATCTGATAATCCCAAACTCCTAATTTATCCCTTCTTTCCCCTTTGGTAACCACAAAGCCATTTATTTTCTATGTCCACACAACACTTTTATATTCCTGTTTCCCAAAGGAGGGATGGAGCTACAGGTATGTTGAGAGACTTGCTCATGTTTACCCAAGGAGCAGGTGGTCAAGAGCTCAGTACTGTCCACAGGCCCACCCTAATGTGAGAGTCATCACGCACATTAATATTAGCTTAAACCAGATAGAATTGCTGATACTTAGTCATTTCTCACACTCTGTTTTTTTTTTTCTCTTTTTTTTATTATTACTATTTTTTTTTAACTTTACAATATTGTATTGGTTTTGCCACACATCAACATGAATCCGCCACGGGTGTACACATGTTCCCAATCCCAAACCCCACTGGCATTTTTATCTGGTTCAACCTAATACTACTCTTAGTAACCACTGTTCATTGAAGTACTCAATAAACGGTGGTTACTAATAGTCATCATTTGGGCCAACTGTGCCCTTAGCACTTCGCAGGCAGTATCTCATTTACTGCTCTCAAAAAGCACTCTTAGGTGTGTACGTTCCCATCTTACAGATGAGGAAAATGAGGTTTAGAGAGGCAAACATTTTTCTATACATTCAAATTGGTAGAACTGAGATGGAGCTCTGTGTGTGACCTCAGAGCATACAGCATCTCTTTCCTGCTGGGTGAAGCAAGGGGCTGAATCTCTCACCACCCATTCAACCCATTTTAGTGCCTGGAAGTCCTTGAATCTACCCTTAGTCCTTCTTATCTCCCCCAACTGTGCCCACTCCCCACAGGGTTCAACAGAGAGAGGAGGGACAGACCAGCAGGTAGAAGGGGTTGGGTGTCTTTTCTTCTTTTTTTTTTTTCAGAAGTGTAGGATTTTCTGAATTTCTTGGCCCCATCCATATTTCAGGGCCTGATATGTCCAGGACAGCTGTCTCCCTCCCCCCACCCCTTCCCTACAGACCTCTCCACCACTTGCTCCAGGGCTCTGAAGCCCCTGCAAGGCCAGTCTCCAATGCCAGCCTGGTTAGGGAAGGTTCCAGCATCCGGGCCCCCCGTTCCAACAGCTGGGTCCTTGAGTCCTGGCCCCAAGCCCCAGCCCTTGGCTGCCTCAGCTTTGAATGATGACAGGAAGGTACCCTCCATGACTGCCAACTTCTTGTTCCTCTGCTGGCAATTGCTGGGGTCTCAGTGTGGCGACACAGACCGCCCCACACACAAGGCTGACCTCTGTTCCTGGCCTCAGAGGGCCTGAGCCCAGGCTCGGTTGAGTTGCTGCCCCGGCTCAGAGCTGGAGGAAATAGCTGTTGCTGCTATGGCAACAAGGCTTTGTACTGTCTGCCCAGAACAAAGAGGGTTTTCTTGTCCCTGTTTGGGTCCCAGGGTGGGAGCACTGCTGCTTTAGGGCAGAGGCTGGGATGCTCCATCCCTCTCTGCCCAGCATCCTGTGAGCGCTGAACAGCTAAGAAAAGCTCACTCCAGGCCAGTACGTTGGACCCTCAGAAACTGGGAGCCACAAATCTCCAGCCCTCCCCTCTCTCCCATGCCAGACCCCTGAGTAGCATTTTCCATCTGGGACCTGAAGGTGCCTCTTCTTAAGGTGGATGTGTGAAAGAATGCAGAGACTTTAGAATGCAGCCCCTTTTCTAGTCCAGCGAATCAAAGACGCATGTGCTTGAAAGTATCCTAATCCATCCCACTCGAGATTCAGAGAGGGGCAGGCATTCTCCTTAGGCCACACAGCCAAGGTTTATGGGGCTTGAACTGGTCAGCCTTTCTGCTGACTCTCAGTCCAGTTGTCAGCCTAAACACCCCACCCTCTCCCTCCAGGCTCTGACACCTGGGAGTCAGCCTCAGTGTCCTTCCTTTCATTGTCATAGCAACCAGGTGATTTCTGGGCACTCATCCTCATACCTAAGATCCCTCAGAGGCTCACGGGGCTAGCTCTGAAGCCAAAAGATGACCTCTGAGCATCCTGCACAGGCCTGCCTTGGAAGGTCATCAATGACAGGCAGCAGTGATTCCTGAGCCAAGAAGTTCTTGGGTACGAAAGAATAACTGAGGCCAGACTCCAAACTATGGATGACACTTAAAATTGAAGACTGATGGAGGGACAAGATCCAGAAATGGAGCAAGAGGTCAGGCCTGGCTGACGCCAGCCTGAGCCGAGAGCATCTGGGTCAGAGGCAGGCTGCTGTCCCCTGCGGATCTTCCGGTTGCACCTGTCACACATAGCCCACAACCCACCGCTGGTCGGCAATGCTACTTCCTATTGGCACCAATGGAGAAAACGCTGCAGGGAAGCCCTGTAAGTGTCTGATTTTGAATGCATGGTCAGGAATCGATCCTCTGCTATGATGTTTCTCTGTTGTTTCTAAGTAAATGACACAGTGAGGCGTTTTTCTGATCTCTCGTGAACACAGCAGACTGCTGTGAGACAGAAGAGCGTAGTGCCTGCAGCGCCTGCGTTCTGCGTCCCCTTCAGTCCCTGCAGCTCTTCCACTCTCTTGCTTAGTAACCTTGGACAAGTTGATTCTTCCTCGGACCTCATTTGCCTCTGTTAAGTACAAGTGTTAAGCCAGGAGGTCTCTTAGCTCCCTCTCAACTCTGTCCCAGCTCAGAGATTCTATGGGGCCAAAATTCCAATTGTTTTACTTGCTGTTAAAATGTAAATGATTTGGGTTAGAGAGCAGACCTGAGGTTGCCAAGGGGGAAGAAGAGGTCGGGGAGGGATGGACTGAGAGTTTGGAGTTAGCAGATAGCAGCTATTATATATGAAATAGATAAACAACAAGGCCCTACCGTAGAGCACAGGAACTATGTTTAATATCCTGTGATAAACCACAGTGGGAAAGAATGTGAAAAAGAATGTATATGTCGTAGAACTGAATCACTTTGCTGTACAGCAGAAAATAACGCAACTTTGTAAATCAACTCTGCTTCAAGAAAATTTTAAAGAAAATTTAAATGGTTTGGGTTTGTTTGGGGACCAGTGTGTTAGTGTTTAGCTAGACTGTCTCCAATATTTGTATAAGGGTCTTTATATATATAAATGTATGTAAATGTATGTAGACACACATTTTTACACACACACACACACACACACACACATATACCTATTCTCTCAGAGTCAACAGCCCACTGGCTCTGAAGCCTGAGTTCGGACCCTGACTCCACTGCTCTCTGGAGGTATGACCTTGGGCAAACATCTGACTGCTCTGGGCCTCAGTTACCTAATAACACTACCTCTATCACTGGGAGACTATTTCCAACGTGAAAGTGAAAGTTGATCAGTTGTGTCCAACTCTTTGCGACCCCATGGACTATAGAATCCCCCTTGGAATTCTCCAGGCCAGAATACTAGAGTGGGTAGCCTCTCCCTTCTCCAGGACATCTTCCCAACCCAGGATCAAACCCAGGTCTCCCACATTGCAGGCGGATTCTTTACCAGCTGAGCCTCAAAGGAAGCCAGTATTTCCAATGTAGTAGAGTATATAAGGGCTTCCCAGGTGGCGCTAGTGATAAAGAACCCACCTGCCTATACAGGAGACATAAGAGATGTAGGTTCAATCCCTGGGTTGGGAAGATTCCCTGGAGAAGGGCACAGCAACCCACTCCAGTATTCTTGCCTGGAGAATCCCATGGACAGAGGAGTCTGTTGGGCCACAGTCGATAGGGTGGCAAAGAGTTGGACACAACTGAAGTGATGACATAGCACAGCACACACAGAGTATACAAAGTTCTCAGCGTAGTGTTTCAGCTCAGTCCAGTTGCTCAGCCGTGTCCAACTCTGCAACCCCATGGGCTGCAGCACACCAAGACTCCCCGTCCATCACCACCTCCTAGAGTTTACTCAAGCTCATGTCCATTGAGTCGGTGATGCCATCCAACCATCTCATCCTCTGTCGTCCCCTTCTCCTCCTGCCCTTAATCTTTCCCAGCATCAGGGTCTTTTCAGGTGAGTCAGTTCTTCGCATCAGGTGGCCAAAGTATTGGAGCTTCAGCTTCAGCATCAGTCCTTCCAATGAATACTCAGGACTGATCTCCTTCAGAATGGACTGGTTGGATCTCTTTGCAGTCCAAGGGACTCTCAAGAGTCTTCTCCAACACCACAGTTCAAAAACATCAATTCTTCAGCGCTCAGCTTTGTTTATAGTCCAACTCTCACATCCATACATGACTACTGGAAGCCTTTTTATACTCTATACAAGTGCAGTGTTTGGCAGATTGTAAACACTCACTAAATCAGCACATGTTTAGAAAATACGTGAGTGAATGAATGAGTGAGTAAATACGAAATTGCTGGGAGCAGGACTTTGTTTCTGGCACTCGGGACCTGCATCTGGACTCCGGTGGGTGTGACTCTGGGATGGGACTTCCGCTCCAGAGCTGTCCTGCAGGATCAGCCTGAAGCCACCTTCAGCAGATTCTGCCTGAAGCCACACCCCCAGGGGGCTCCCTCATCTTCCCCACCCAGTGTCTCCCTTCCCTTTACTGAGGTGCTCAGACCTGCTTTTGGATTCTCTGACCCAGGACTCTTGGCTCAAGGGATATCCTCCAGCTGCAATCCCAGAGCCCTTCTTGGAGGGAGCACTTCGGAAGACCCAGCAGAGAAGGACATGGTGGGTGGGTGGAATGTGGGAGGCGTCAAAGAAGTCCAAACAAGTAAAAGGAAATCCTTTTCTCATCACCCTGTGGCTGGACCACACCTGATGACTCTGGGGGTGATCTTATGACCCAAGCTCAGCCAACCTCTTCTCTCTCCTGATTAGTTTCTTCACATGTCTGCAACTATAAGTGTGGGAAAATGAACATCAGACAAGGGTCCAGCAGGGGTTCTTGAACACCTAGCACAAAGTGGATGCAGGTCAGGGCCTTGACATGTGGAGAGGCAATCAAGGGCAGTATTCTGAGACTGGGAAGGAGAAATGGGTGGCAGACAGGGAGGCCAGTGGGGACACAGGGACACGGCAGTGTCCATGATGGAACTGGGAGAAAACACCTACCTCCTTCAAGAGCCCAGAGACTCAGGCTGGGACACAGGGAGAGCTTGGGAGGACCTCATGCATGAGAGGTGGTACCAACCTCCGGCTCTCTGGACCACTACAGATCCCGTCCTGGGGCAAAGCCCAGAGCAGAGCTGGTCTGTGATGGGGTGGGGGTTGCAGGGGGATGGGCAGATCAACCTCTGGTGCAGAGAAGGGGCTCTAGGGTCAGATCAGGTGGGAGACTGAGGGCCACCCCATCCAGACACAAATGAGACATCCTGGCCGCCTGGCTCAGGCTGCCTCATCGGCCCTCTGGGGTCCTCAGCCCAACAGCCTCGAATTATCCTGCCATTAGCGGTGATCCATCCCTTCTGAGCGCTGTGCCATTTCATCACACCATCTCAGCATCCAACATTAGAAGATAACTGCGCTCACAACATATGTCATTACTCATTAAGGGACTTTTTCTGGATTATGGCTGGGGCTTAATGACTTGTTAAAGATGTTTAACACTTACAATTTTGTTTTTAATTTAGGAAGCAGCATGATCAAACTGCGCCCTGAGACTCTCTTGGATTTGGTGAAATCTGGAGATGGGCCGGCTCCGAGGCTGTCTGTGCAGGGAGGTGATCTTAAATTGAATTGCAGCCCTCCGAGGGGTGTTTGCCCCGTCAGCGGCTGCCAGGATCTGACATGTTAATGGGGCTGAGGAAACAATGGGTTTCAGAGGTAATTGCTGAAGCAATGACTTCCAGGCAACATTTGACTTAAAAGCGCAGTGTTGCTGCTGTTGGGAGGGGCCGGGCGGGGGCTCCGCAGAGGGCCTGTCTCCAGATTCCAGCCAGGTTTACCTGCCTGCAGGGCTCAGGTGGCCACGCTCCACGCAGCCAAGGGTGCTAACTCACAGCTTCCTTCCCACCGACCCCCATTATTCTGCCCATGGTCCACACTGGGAGCTGTTCCCTGGGGGCTGCCAGGCAAAGGAATTAGGAGGTAGGGTTCCTGGCTAACCGGGCCATTAAGAAGATGGGCTTGGTGTGAAGAGAAGCCAAGTCCACTCTTATCCCCAACATGCAAGAGCTGTCTCCAGTGTTTGGGGTAAGCCTGGTTCTCTCAAGGCCCCCATGGACTCACCTGTATGACTGTAGATTTGTCAGGAGAATTCAGTGAGATGATCCAGTAACACTTAGCACTAAATCTGGGCCATTCTAAGTACACAGCAAACGATGTGAAAGGCCAGCTGCTGCTCCTACTAAGTCGCTTCAGTCGTGTCCGACACTGTGCGACCCCATAGACAGCAGCCCACTAGGCTCCTCTGTCCCTGGGATTCTCCAGGCAAGATACTGGAGTGGGTTGCCATTTCCTTCTCCAATGCATGAAAGTGAAAAGTAAAAGTGAGGTCGCTCAGTCATGCCCGACTCTTAGCAACCCCATGGACTGCAGCCTACCAGGCTTCTCCGTCCATGTGATTTTCCAGGCAAGAGTACTGGAGCGGGGTGCCATTTGATGCCAAACCCAACCTCTGTACCCTGACACCAAATTGTCTGGAAGACAAGAGTTTTGAGTGAAGTAGAAATGAATGAATGGCTTTCTTGCTTTGCCAGGCAAAGCAGGCCACAGGGGGCTAATGCCCCCAAAACAGTGTGTCCCGACCTGGTGGGAGTACTGAGGCATTTGATAGTAATGGTTCAGAGATGAAGGTGCAATCAACTGGTGGACAGTCTTCTGACTGGTCGATGGTGAGGTAATTGGGATTCAACATCATCAACCTTCTGGTTCCAAGAGATCTGGGGTCTGTGTGCTTGTGGGCAGCATGCAGTTAACTTTTCCCCCTGGGAACTCTTATGCATATCCTTGAAGGGGATCTAGGAACCTGCCCCCAAGGCCGCACTGTTGTTTTCTGATGGCTCCTCCCTAGTCACTGCATCCCCTCTCTTCCCTAATTAGGCTCCACAGGGTCCTACTTTCACATTTAGTGAGCTCTGATTCCCAACGTCATTGAATCCACCCAACAACCTCAGAGGTAAGAACTATTATGTGCATTTTACAGATGAGGAAGCTGAGGCTCTGGGAGCTGAAATATTAGAGTCAGAATCCAAACATGGGCAACGGACTCCCACATTCTCAGCCAGCACATTGAGGCCATTGCTGCCCAGTCACTGCTTCCTGGTTGAGTGGCTCTGGGCAAACAACTTTGTCTACATATCGAGGCAATGATTATACCGCAAGCTGGTTCTCTTTGTTGTCACATTGCAGCTTTTTTAGAAAGTTCTGGGCCTGCCAGAACTTTCCTTCTACATGGAAGGTCAATCTGAGGACCTCAAGTCTCTTTGCTCTTCAAAAAGAACCTAGGGAGTCGCATAAGAAATTAGCAAATATGCAGCTGCTACAGTAGGAAATAAGCCAGAGGTATATTCTGGCATGAATGACTTTAACATTAGCCTTGAACAAGGAGGAGAGAAAGACAAATGGATTCTCAGTCCAGCTTCTTGGAAAGGACACGCCAGGCTCAAGTTCAAATATGCAGCAGACTGGATTAAGATTGAGGCCGTGAGTAGAAATGGAGGCTCATCGGAGAATTTAGAAGAAAGTTTCATCAAATCACCCATATATGCATGAATACACACCTGTCTTAAACATTCACCCAAGCGCCTGCTAAGCATGTGGTTCTGTGTTGGGCAATGGTAGAAAGACAGAGGTCGCTGCACATCTGAAGCCCACAGTTACCATCAGCTAGTGCTTACTCTATAGTGTTAGTCACTCAGCTGAGTCTGACTCTTTGTGACCCCGTGGACTGTAGCCCTCCAGGCTCCTCTGTCCATGGAATTCTCCAGGCTAGAATACTGGAGGGGGTTGCCATTTCCTTCTCCAGGGGATCTTCCCAACACAAGGATCAAACCCAGGTCTCCCGCATTGCAGGCAGATTCTTTACCACCTGAGCCACCAGAGAAGTACCCAACTAGTGCTTAGTAAGGCCCAACTCCAACACAGGCTTCTTCTGACCCTTTATCCTGAGCCTGCCAGAGGCCTCTGATCTTGTTGCAATGGCCATGAACTTCGTTGGTCTTGGGTGCCCTCACTGCCCAGAAAAGCAGGAGGTCACCACTCCATCACTATGGTAGCAACTTGCCAGGACTCAGGCCAGGCTGGAGGAGAAGGGAGGCCACCTGCTAAGGGCCCTCTTTCACTTGTGTCACCACTACAGAGAAGTCTCCAAGAGCATGAAGGCCCGGTTCCAGAGGCCTCTAATTACACTTCTCATCTGAGCTGTTCCGGGGGGAAGGAGATCCAGGAAGCAGGCAAGCCCTCACCCACTGAGGACTGGGGTCCTCAAAGTGGAAGTCACAGCTCAGGGCTGGCCGGCCCCTTCCTGACGAATCCAGTAGGACTCTCCCAGGTCTCAGCTTGCTGCTGTTGTTGTCCAGTCGCTCAGTCGTGTCTGACTTTGTGACCCCAAGGACAACAGCACACCAGCCTTCCCTGTCCTTCACTATCTCCCAGAGTTTGCTCAGACTCATGTCCACTGAGTCTGTGATGCCATCCAACCATCTCATCCTCTGTTGCCCCCTTCTTCTCCTGCACTCAACCTTTCCTAGCATCAGGGTCTTTTCCAATAAGTTGGCTCTTCACATCAGGTGGCCAAAATATTGGAGCTGCAGCATCAGTCCTTCCAATGAATTTTCAGGGTTGATTTCCTTTAGGATTGACTGGCTTGACCTTGCTGTCCAGGGGATTCTCAAGAGTCTTCTCTAGCACCACAGTCCAAAAGCATCAATTCTTTTCTACTCAGCCTTCTCTATAGTCCAACTCACATCCATACATGACTACTGAAAAAAACCAGGTCTCAGGAGATATCACTAACTGAAACTGTGACAAGAATTATGGGTAGTGTCTTCATGTGGCCTGAAAGCCCTAAGCACCTAGCATGGGTGCACAGCAGCCTCAAGGAAGGGAAATCCAGGAGAGGGGAAAGTCCAGTGCCCTCCATCTGGTGCAAAGACATAAAAAGCCTAAGGCCATGGCCGGGGCCCTCAGTGTCCCACACCTAGACCTCCAAGGAGGAGTGTTCCCCCCATTGATGGGCCCATTTCGGCAATGGGGAAACAGCTATAGGGAACCCAGACAGAGCAGTTTCCTGAAGACAAGGAGAAGGCTGTCCCCATCAGTATTCCCCACCACACACACACACACACACACACACACACACACACACATGCATGCGCACACACACTCACACACCTACAAATAGGACCAAATGCACAAGCTTAACTTCCATACCTTTGTACTTGCTTTTCTTTCTTCTTAGAAAGTTTTGCCAGCCCCTCACAACCACTCATCCCTCCAGCCACAGCTCAATATCACCTCCCACTTCCCACTCCTCCATCCTCTGGGTTTTTGTAGAACTTTGCGCAAACATCATAGGATGTGGCTGTTGGTTCCCAACATGCCCTTCCTACAAGATGAAAGCTCTTTGAGATCACAGTTTTTACCTTGCTCATCTTTGTATCCCAGGGCATCCCAAGTGTTCAAACATATTTGAAGAAGGAAAGAGAGGAAGGAAGGATGGATGAGAAGGAAGAAGAGAGGAAGGAGGGAAAGGGAAGAGAGGGAGAGGAAGGAGAGAAATGGGAAAGAGAGGAAGGGAAGAGTAAGATGGGATGGGATGGGATGGGATAGGTTGGGATGGGTTGGGATGGGCTGGGATGGGCTGAGATGGGCTGTCAAGACAAGGAAAGGTAAGCAGCTAATTACAGCTGTCTCCTGCTATGCAATCTACATGCCAGGATATAGTAATATCTTGATTACATTCTCTTTTTTCTGGAGAGGAAAGGAAGATCCAGGCACACTTGTCACTATTCAGCGTTTTGATTCTAGTTCATGTGACTCCTGTTCAACCACTCATGATTTTGTCTAGTTTTTCTTTGTTTTCACTTTTCCATCTTGACGGAAAAAGTGACATTTATACTGTCACTGAGCAAACAGAACTACGACTTCTGTTTCACCGGGTTTGTGTGTGTCTTGCAATTTAGAGGGGGAAAAGTTTATTGAAACTTGCCATGTTACAACAATGCACCGTTAAAAAAAAAAAAAAAAACAGTACCTTCATTAGGCGTACCCTCGTTAGGAAAACATCAGCACTGTAGTTGCAAGCTTTTTGATAAGAGTACATTTTTCTCATCTATATTTTATTGCTCTTTGCTAAGCCTTACTCTTAAAATCATCTGTTTCACTACTTATGAAGCAAATTTATTCTTTCATTCTATTACTTTCCCACCATTACAAGTTTTTTCCCCCTGGGAATCTGCAAGGCCGGCGTGAACCTGTGCTTCCCTACACCCCAGTCTAATATGTTTACGGCAAGGGACCCAGAAAACAAGTTCCCTCTAGAGTCATCTTCTCTGATGGACAAGGGCAAGGTTCAAAGGGAAGGGCTTGGAGGCCCCAGGTACCGTCTTCCTTCCCAGCATCACCCTTTTTCTCCCCAGTGAGCCAAAGGCAGCCTCTGAAATGAGGCAGAGACTTCTAGGAGAAGCCAGAGAGTGCTCACGAGAAAAGGGTAGACTTGGTGCCACCAGTGTGCTGCATTTAATTACATTAATTAACCCCCCAAATAACCCACTTCTATAGATGAAGAAGCCCAGGCTCACAGAACTTAAGAGATGCTAATCCTTCAATGAATACATTTTGATATTCATGATGGACAAGTGCTGTTCCTACAGAGCAGGCATTCTAGCTGAAGGCTAGGGGCACTAAAACAATAGACATATCAGTACATGAAAGGAAGAATCAGAAGGGGGTCAGTGCTAAGAGTGTGTGCACACTCACAGGCTAAGGGGGATTGGGAACCCCTGTCATGAGACAGGGGCGGGGTACTTGAAATAGGATGGCCAAGGCAGACCTCAGCCAAGAAGGTGACCTGACAGAGGCAAGAGTGTGAGCCCTCTGGAGACCTGGGGAAGAGTGCTCTAAGCAACGAGACATGAGGTGCTGAGGCCTGGGGTGGTGAGGGAGGGAGGACAGTCTCTAGAGAGGTGGGCAGGGAGGTCAAGGGGATTACCGATCATGGGGGTCTTCAAGGCTATTGAGAACTTGGACTTTTACTCTCAGCAAAACAAGGGAGCCACTGCAAGCTTTTGAGCAATGGAGAATTACGATGTGAGTAGTATTTAAAAAGCTCTCTCTGGCTGCTGGGTTGATTTACACCATAAAGGGCTAGGGTAGAAGAAGCACCATCAGTTAAGAAGGCCATTGCAATAATTCAGGTGAGACAGGACGGTGGCTTGGACCAGGTGCACTCCATGCTACTTCCAGGGTAGAAGAGGAGTGTTCCAGGCAATAGATGTGGTGAGTTGTGGTCAGAAACTGGATGTATTTGGAAGGAAAAGGCAGAGTGTCTTCCAGATTGATCAAATGTGGCAGATAAGAGAAGCGGCAGGGGATCGGGGAGTCTCCAAATCTTTTCAACCTGAGTAGCTGGCAGCATCTGTTCATTTGAGATGCTCTTAGATCCCCAAGAGGTGATCTGGGGGCAGTTAGGTACATAAGTCTGGAGTTAGGGCAGAGTTTCAGGATGGAGGCATGCATTTGCAAGACTTGAGCCCAAGATGGTACTTAATGAGACGTGATGAGATCACAGGGCAGTGTGGGCAAATAGAAACACAGGAGCAGTGAAGGCTGTGGTGCTCCAGGGTTCAGAGGCTGCAGAGAAGAGGATGGACCAGCAAAGAAGATCCAGGAAGGATGGCCAGTGAGGCAGCAGGAAAGCCAGGAAACTGACATCCAGGAAGCCAAGTGGAAGAAAGGGCTTCATGGAGGAGGAAGAGAAGGAGGAGGAGGAAGTGATCAACTCTGTCCAACACTCGGAGTACAACCCACTTAGACTGAACTAGAAAATGATTGTAGGTTTGAACCAGGGGCTCAGGGTCACCCAGCCAGTAAGGGATGGAGCTAGAATTCAAATCCAGGTCTCCCCCACTGTCAGGCTACAGGTCCAGAAGGGAACCAGTCAGGGAACCATCATTTTTTCACTTATGAAACGCTCTTACTCATGGCTGGAAATGGGTGTCAACATTTTAGCCAGACACCCAGGCGGCAGTTTCATGTAACAAGCAGACTTTGGGATCAGACATGTTCTGTTCAGGGCCCTGCTGCTCACTGCGATGTGACCACAGTCAGGTCGCTTCAGCTCTCTGAGCCTTGGTGTCTTCACTGGGAGACAGGGATGATCATGCCCATCTCTCCAGAGCTGGAGAGAGGGTGGCACCAAATACTTAGCTTGGTGTCCAGGTACACAGTAGAGGAGAAGGCTGATGGGAGCAGGGGCGCCCCTGTTATCAGTGGCCTGGGTGGTCCTCTCCTCCTGCCATCCCTCTGTGGAACAAGGAGCCCTCTTACTTGTGTGTTAACAGCCCAAGTCCATCATGGAGAGCATGTTGGCCATGAGGTTTTTTCCTGAAGACCTGTTCTGAGCGAGACATACACAGGAGGATGGCCCCATGGAGATTTCTGTTCACACCAGGCCTGGACTATCACTTTACAAAGGCAGCCGTGAATGACATTAGTGTGCATTTCCTGGAAGGGACAGGAGTGAAGAGGGCTTGGGCCCCTCCCCTCCCCTAGAAGCATAGCATGCTGAGGTTGACCCCTCAGTATTACCTGGGGCTGTGGGCTGGTGGCCTGTGTTCCCAGGGAACAACAGGATGGGTATTTGCAGCCCGAGTGCTGTGCATCAGCGTGGATGAAGATGTGTGAGTGAGTGTGTGCTCATGTGTGTATGTTTTTACATATACACAAGCATGGGGTGTACAGAGTGGCTTCACATCCATTGTTCACGGGCACTCGTGTGTGTGCAAGCACCTTTGAGTGAGCACATGGGTGTGCCACTTGCACTTGTATCGGCTGCTCCTTGAATAAGTTGGTACCCGAAAGAAGTGATGGGCAAAAGCCAGTGGATTGAGGGCAGCACCCCAGCCCACGCAGTCTGGCTCTCTTGGGAGAAATAAGGTCCTCAGGGACTCCGCTGGCTGGACTGTCTGCTGCACCACACACAGCAAGGTGCCTGCCACCTCCCCGGCTCTGACCCACCAGGTCAAGCAGTGAGTCAGCCAAAGGTGCCCACCTTGGTTTCCATGGCCAAGTCCCAGGAAGCCTTTCTCTGTCCAGACCTGGAGACAACCTCTCAGCCGTCACGCTGAGGACACAGAGTTCAGAAGAGATACCAGGCCACACCCCAGTGCCAACCACAGCCACGGAGGCAAGGACTCCATCTCTCCCAACAAGCCTGGAGCTCTCAGCTCCTCTGCAATAAACCAGTCACAGCTGCCCAGCTTCTGCCCTTGGAAATGAATCATTGAAGATTCCCCTTTCATCCTGGAACCTCTCAAACAGCCTCATGAGCTGTGCGCATGTCTCCCCAGGTAGAATTTAAGGCAGCTGCAAAATGCCTCGATATTTTCAGAGGCCTTATTGTGCTTAAACTCGTTAGAGAGGCCATGGAGTTAATTACTATATAGATTTTTCCATAGAAAGCTAATTTTCAGAATGATTTGCAGCCACTGGGTCTGTAACAGACTGCAATCTATTTTCTTCTCAACTTTTTTTTCCCCAAGGAAAAGCCCCAATTGCAGTGGCCAGATGACTCCCATACCTCACTCCCAGCCCATCTCGTCAGGGGTCTGGAGCCCCTGGACCACGCCGTTTCCCTACAGTTCTGTCCAATTCACCAGCCCTCAGCTGGTGAATGAAGCCCTCTCCTTCATTTTCATAGATGTCAGCGCTGGCTGGCCAAGCCAGCTTTGAGAAAGGAGTGCAGAGCGAGTGGGCTGAGGGCTCTTACAGTGGAGCACAGCGAGGGTCATGTGTGTGAACCTGGGGTCAGATAGACCCAGAGACAATCCAGGATCCGACCTTATGCAGAGTTATTTCTCGTCTCTGTGCTAGATCTCCCTCATCTGTAAAATGAAGAGAGTGCTCACGACTTCATAAAGAGTATTTTAAGGATCATTATTAACATTGATTTTTTTTAAAGCAACATTTATTGGTGCTTGCAGTGTTCTGAGCTCTGTCCTGTAAGTATCAGGTTGGCCAAAAAGTCCGCTTGGGTTTTCCTATAAGCCATTGTGGAACGAACTTTCTGGCCAACCCAATATTTTATATCATCTCATTAAATTCTTATTATCGCCTGGTTTCAAGGGAGGAAACAGAGGCTCCGGGGGGTTAAGTAATTCTCTCAAGGCCATACACTCGGTGATACTACAGGTCTTCAAATTCAAGTCTGCCTGGTTCCAGAGATAAAAAAACAGGTGAAATCGCTCATAGAAAGTGGTAGTTGCTATGATGATAATGATGATGGTGGTGATGATAATGAAGAATACAGCTACACTTATTACTTTTTCCCCAGGATTCTGAGCCCTCCCTCATACTTCACAGCAATGAGACCCTGCCAACCCATGCTCCTATGGGCAGAAAAGTAAGAGAATCACAGTCTTGGAGCTGGAAAGATGGAGACTGTAGAATCTATCCCACCCCCATGGGACAGGTGGGGGACGTTGAGGCCGGGGGGTGGGGGTTCCAGATCCACCGAAGTCACGCACAGAGAGCACAAGGCTGCTGACCACCCCCGACCTTCTTCATCCGCATGGAGCCTGCTGCTCTCCCATATCAGGACTCCGAGCTCCTCTGAGGGCCTCTCAAAATGCGAAGCCAGGGGATGAGCTGACACCTGACAGCCTGGTGATGGTTTGGATGGTTTCTGAGCCCTCTGCTGAGTGAAGGCAGTATTAGTCATCAGAGATCTGCGTGCGCCTAAGAATCCTTGTCAGAAAATGTGATGACTTAGTGGACTTAAAATGTATTTCCCTGCCTTATCACACATCTGGAGTTCCAGCAGAGCAGCCTCTGGGCTGGGGAGGCAGTCAGCCTCAAGAATTTGCACAGATATTGGTGTTTATCAGAAGAAGTCCAAATGGAGGCTGAGCTGGGAGGGCAACAGGGAGTAATAGCTTGAGAACATGCCAATGGTGATAAGCAAGCAGGATCTGCTCACTACCCCCAGAGACCTCTCCCATCACCCCAAGCCTGCAGCCCTGTCTGCCCCTGGTTGTAGGAGGTGATTCCATTTGCTCCTCTGACCAGTGGGAAAGGGCCAGAAAACACTGGTTTCTATGGGGAGAAGCCAGCAGCTTTCACAGAGCTGGCTCCCACCCCATCGAAATTCTGTGCAGCAAACACTGACAGAGTGCCCCAGAGCCAGGCCCTGTGCCGGGCGAGTGCCCATGGTGCGCCAGGCTCCATGAGTGCCTCCTTGGTGCCATGCCTTCGGATGAGGAATTGCCCACATACACTGTGTCATATGCTCAGTAGGCACCTACTGTGTGCCAGACCCCAGAATGGCTGGACTGCCATGGCATCCCAAGTTGTGTGGGCACCTCCAGCACATGCTGTTAGTGCCAAGTGCTGGGGCATAAAACTCAATCAGGAATCGTCCCTGCCATCAGGCATCTGTGCTGTGTCCAGGGAGAAAGACACATGACCCAGTGGCTAAACTACTCTCTGAGCCATCTTTGACTGTTGGCTTATAGAGTCCTGTAAGGACCTAGCTGACTGAGAGAGTCATTCAGCATGAGGCCCTCAAGGGAGGTTTCCTGAGAAGGTCACCTTTGAAGCAGGCCTTGAAGGATGAGTTGGAGTTCGCCAGCCAAACCAGGCCAGGATATTCCGAGGAAAGAGAACAGCTTGAAGACAGGCAGGGAAGAAAGACAATGTGTGGCATACTTGGCTAGTTGGCCAGTGTTAAGGAGAGGGGGAGCATCAGGGAGACAGCAGGAGATGTAGCTTCAACGGGAAGCTGAGACCATCTCATGAGGGGTCACGTGCTCTGAGAAGTCTTCAGGGCTATAGGGAAAGCTTAGGGGGGCAGGTTCCCAGGACCCCAACCACACTGCAACCAGATAAGCGTCACTTTTCTTTACGTCATGTAGTAGGCTTCTGTGTAGGCGTACCCTTGAAAACAGGGTTTGGCAGCTAAAGTGAAAGGAAGAAAGGGAGATGGAGCAGGGAGGGTAGAAGGAAAAGATACAGCGTTAAGTTCAAATTCCATAAAATGTATAGATGGGGAATCTGAGACCCTGAGAGCTTGATTGACCCAAACAGGATCCAGCAGGGAATTTAGGGCCAAGTTGGGAGTAGAATCCAGACCTGCCAGCTTCCTGCTGCTTCACCATTGATCTTGAATCTGTCCATGAGTGGAGCACAAGATAAGCTTCTGCTGATCATGGATGCCCCACAACCTGCTAGGATGCAACACTGACCACTTCTCCTGAGCCCCAGAAAGCATTAAGCCGATGGACAGAATGTTTCCCACTGACAATATTTCTGCATGGAAGTCTCTTACACCTCTGTCTGGGCATGCCTCTGCTCTCAGGCAGATCAGATAGAAACCACAGGCTGAGTTTTCCTGGTGCCTGTAGGAGTACCTTCCAGCCATTCTGCCATTTTCATATGAGCAATCTGAGACCTAAATGAAGAGACATCTATCTGAGGTCCCTTAGTGGGCAGTGCAGAGGCAAAGCAGTGCAATGCCACATCTGTGGGTCCAACCCCAGGCTGCCCCACTGTGTCTGCCTTTCCCAAGTCCTGGAAGGCCCTGAAGATGCCTATCGAGTGCCAGTGATCATGACAGTGAGTATGCCTCACTCTTGTTTTTCAGCATGACTCCAGTGAATCCTTGTGTGAGTACTTACCATGGTTCATCCAGGCCTGAACCAGACTTTTGAGCACTTTGGGCAAGTGAGGATTTGACCCACCCTCAATCTGATAGACTTGAAGGATTTGTTTAGCATTTATTTGGAGGAGAAATTGAAGATAAACAAGGACGATGCTTGACCTCTCCTATTGATACTTTGTGCCATCTCTTTCATGGTCCCAGCAATTCCGCTCTGCCCTAAACTTGCATACCCTCACTTAGCAAAGCAGCAGCTCTGAAATCACCTGACCCACTCTCCTTAGGATGCAGTTCAGAAGTCATCTATTTCTCCTTTGGCCTGAAGATGCAGGTGGGGATGTATGCAAGGAGATGTCTTATCCCCACTCCAAACAGCTTCTGGTCAGCTACCTCCAGTGTCCTCCCAGAGACAAGTTTTGGCAAGTATAATTGTCCCCATCTTATTATATCGCCTGTGCTTTTGGTGCCCCAGCCAGTATGTGTGTGCTTTTGGTGCTTGGCCAGTATGAACTACCATAGCAAGTTGGATTAGGCCCTGACCTCAAGAATGAACATTTATTGAGCACCTACTATGTGCCAGGCAATGGCCAGCAGCTTTCATATCAGTTCTGTCTTCAAACTCTCACAAAGGTCCCACGATATAGGCATTGTCACCCTCATTTCACAGATGAAGAAACCAAGGTTCACTTTCTTGAAGTCTCACAGCTCCAGATCTGGGTTTACTCCCAGTCCTATCATTTCCTTAGCCTGCTCTGCCCCAGAATGGGGTGGATGCCCCTCTTCCTGCCTATATGGACCCCACTTCCAGGATAATCCAAATGGACTCTACAGGTATAGACTTGCATTTGAATCCATTTGGACCTGGTGACTTAGAAATCCCATCCCTTCTTCCAAGGTCACTCAGAAACCCTGGGATGAGAGTGCAGCCCTCACAATAACAGAGTAGGTGGGTTTTCTGGAAGACTCTACCCTATTAGCTCCAGCTCCCAGTATAGCCCCTCCTTTCCAGACACTGGTTCCCTCACTGTTATTTAGCACCAGTTCCCCCAAGGGTTAAAAATGGGAGCCAAATAATTTATTTCAAGATCGTCAAAAACAAATTCAAATTTTGTTTAATTATGTCAAATTAAGGCCATTAAAAGTTAAGCTGTGTACCGAGAGCATTTTCCTGGGAAAGGTGCTGTAACATCATTATTTCTCCCCCAAAACGCACTTACTGTACATTTCTCAAAGCCATCAGCCTTGATTGAAGGCTAATGAAAAAGCTGTCCTGCGTCAGTTTATTCCTTGTATCCATTAAGAATAATTACGGCTGAACAATTTTTGATGCCTGTAACCTTCGAAAGCGTTGCTAATGGCATTATAAATTGCTCCTTGTCCAATGACTACGGCGAGATGCTTAATTCAAAGGCGCTCTGTCAACAGGACTGATTTGTGTGGCTAATGAGTGCGTTTAAAACAACAGCCTCGGCTCATGCATCCGAATGTCAATAAGAGGACGAGGTTCAATAAGGAGGCTTGTCCGTAATAATTAGCAGGGACAGCGCTCCGGATCAGGCCCATTGTGGCTTCCACAGTCCCATTCTCAAGACAGCAGCAGCATCCCCAGGACCTGGACACAACGCTTCACTCCTGGGTTGGGGTTGGGACCAGAAGCCCGAAGACCAGGGCAGAGAAAGAGGTGCTGACCAGAAAGAATGTTCAAGGCAGTGGTAACGAGAAAACTAGCTACCGTGTATCACACACTTATCAATTCTGTACACATTTATTGAGCACCTTCTATGTGCAGGAGCTGGGGGCACTGGGGTAAATAGGTACCTGGCCTCCCTGAGTTTACCAGCTGGTGCAGCTGGCAGACAATGAACTAAGCCATAATCGGTGAGGCTGGTTAGTGTTGAACCAGACAAGGCAGAAAACGCAGTGCAAATGGCAAGCAGGATGCCCCAAACTGCCTGAATCTGGAGGGAGTGGGGTTTAAGGTGAGACTGAAAGATCCTTAGGAGTTAGCCAGGCAAGGACAGAGAGTACCTGCCATGTGAGGAAACATCTCAGAAGGAAAAGGCTTGATGAGAAAACTATAGGAAGCCCCACCTGCTGGTGTGGTGGGAGGTAAAAGAGCATGTGTTGGCAGAGGCCCAGAGAGCAGGGGGTGGGGGACTTGGAGTGTGTTGGGGGGTGTACCAGAGGGATGGACGCATTTTAAAGTGTAGGTCTCTACCCAGTCTCAGAATGCTGTCTACTTTCCCCGTCCTTAAAAGGCTCCGTGCTAATGCCACCTCCCCCAGCAAGTCTGCCCCGATTTCTCCTTATTTTCCGGTCAAGTTACAACACTCAGCTAACATCAAGGCTGTACTCATCAGCATCTCCTTGTTTCCTGTTTGTCACATAGACTCTCATCTGTGTGAGAGTCTTCCTTCTTTCTGACCCTAAAGGGCCAAACACAAAGTTGTTTATAAAGATGACCCTCAGTCAGGGTTTATTAGCTGCTCTGCTTAACTTTTCCTGATATTCCCATGGCTGCAGCTATTCCTGTGGTTATCTTTAATGGCAAAAACATTCATTAGAAATGAGGATTGGAGGAGGAGCAGGAGAGAGAGAGATGATGTCAGAGTTGAAGGAGGCAACGTAGGCCCTGCCCTCCAGGACTGGCCACTTCCTGCTGGACATGAACACACACAGCATTTTTGTTAAATTGCGCATCGCTATGGGTGCTAGGGCACAAAGTCTGTGTGAGGGACGAGGAGGAGGGGTGAGGCCCTCGAGGCCCAGAGAAGGCATTTCGCTTTTAATAAGCAACTGAAGGAAAGCCAACATGTGGCTTTAATCTGGGGGGTGACAGGCAGACGAGTAGTGTAAAACCGCACCTTTGAAGGCACATGAGAAGTGCGCCAGAAAGAAAAAAAATCACAGGGAAAGAAAGTGGCCAAGAGCTCCAAACCCAGCTGCCTGGGTTCAAATCCCAGCCCTGCCACTTCCAAGCTGTGAGATTTTGAGCAAAAGTTACTTACTCTCTGTAGCCTCAGCTTCTTCCCAGGTAAGATGGGAATAATCCTCACCTCATGGGGTTATGATCAGGATTCATTGAGAAAATGTGTGTAAAGGGTTTTGCATAGTCTCTGGCACTTAATTAATCTGTTACTGCTATAGTCATATCAGGCATCTAAAAAACCCGGATCCTCATTTTATCAAATAAAGAAGCAAACACTCAGAAAGGTAAAGTAACCGGCACCCCTCGCTAGTGTGATCGGTGAGAGCTTGGATACCAACCAGCTCAGTCCCTTCTACGTCCTGCTGCCCCGCCCCTGCTGCACTCTGGAGGTGGTATGCAGCAGCCAGGGGAGTGCGTCTGTGTGCGTGCGTGTGTGCACATGTGTGCAAGTGCATGTGTTTGCAGGTGGCAGGGTGCAGCCACACACCGTATGGCTGTCAGATGTAGGGCTTTGTCCCAGGACAGCCCTGGGCCTGCCGAGAGGGCTCCAGGTGTTTGCCTGCAGGAGCCGAGGGGAGCAGACGCGGTGGGGGCCTCGCCCCCGCGCACTGACACCCAGAGCCTCTGGGGGCTCTGCAGGTGCGGAGGCAGTGGGCAGGTTTCAGAGGACAGGCTGTCATGATATGTCTCCCCACTTCTGACAACAAGCCTCAGATTTCTATCTCAGCGGAGAGGTGCTAGGAAAATCCCAGGAGGAAGTGATAAACAGGGTGTTTTTTCCAATCCATCTCCAAAGAGATATTTTGTTCAGAAAGCCCTTCACGTCTACTGCTGCCAAGAGACAGTGAGGAAGCCAGTGTGATGTTAAGATCCGTGCTTGTCTTCCATGTGCTCCAGGACTGAGGGTCCATTCTCTGCCTTGGTGAATGGAGGACAGTGCTGAGTCTTTATCTTAGTGCAGCATCTGCAGGTTGGCCTGCAGCATCTGGCCCTTCTCACCTTCAGACATCCTCTTCATCTGCTTCCGTGACAACCCTTCTGAGTTTCCTCCAAGATCTCTGACCTATCTCTCCTGGTTTCCCAGACAGGCATTTTTTCCTCTGCCTTTCTCTTAACTCCTGTGTTCCTCTCACTTCCATCCTGTGATCTCTTTTCACTGCACTCTCTCTCCTTCCATCCTAACAGCGTCATGTGTCGTCTGAAGGGAAATGGTCCTCCAGTCTCTTACTCCAGGCTGTGCTCATCTGACCTAGACCAGCCAACTACTCTTTGAACATCTCTGCTCGATGGCTTATAGGGAACACGGGGTCAACAAGTCTGAAGCAAATGTCACCATCATCCTCCCTAACCCTCTCTCTTACTGTGTCCTCCATCTCACTAATCCATTCAGTTTGCCAAACCAAATATCAGGATGCAAGAAAGTCTAGCTTTAGATCTAGGCTCTACTACTTGTCAGCTGTGTGACCTTAGCAAGTTACTTAACTTCTCTGATGGAGAAGGCAATGGCAGCCCACTCCAGTACTCTTGCCTGGAAAATCCCATGGACGGAGGAGCCTGGTAGGCTGCAATCCTTGGGGTCACTAAAAGTCGGACACAACTGAGCAACTTCACTTTCACTTTTCACTTTCGTGCATTGGAGAAGGAAATGGCAACCCACTCCAGTGTTCTTGCCTGGAGAATCCCAGGGATGGGGGAGTCTGGTGGGCTGCCTTCTATGGGGTCGCACAGAGTCGGATACGACTGAAGCGACTTAGCAGCAGCAGCAGCAGCAGCAGCAGCAACTTCTCTGAGCCTCAGCTTCCTCAACTGCAAAATGGAGGTCATAAAGGTTTCCATGTTGTGAACCACAAATGAGTTTATATATGTAAAGTTAGAAGAATAACTTCTGTATCCAACCAGTCACTACTTGGATCAGTTGTACCCCCTAAATGTTGGATAGGCCAAAAAATATCTTTTGTGTTTTCCATAACATCTTAAAAAAAAAAACTGAATGAACTTTTCTAGCGAAACCAATATTTCATAATGCTTCTTCTCGTCCACTTCTTGTCAATACTTAGATCTTCAGGGCTTCCCTCATGCCTCAGTCAGTAAAGAATCCGCCTGCAGTGCAGGAGACCCAGGTTTGATTCCTGGATCAGGAAGATCCCCTGGAGAAGGAAATGGCAACTCACTTCCGTATTCTTGCCTGGAGAATGCCAGGGACAGAGGAACCTGGCATGCTACAGTCTATGGGGTTGCAAGAGTTGGACACTCCTAAGCCACTAAGCACAGCACAGCACAGGTCTTCAGGACTGACTTCAAAAACCACCTGACATTTCTGCCTCCCAGGCCTCTTCTCATGCCAGACCTGCTTTCCTCACTCACACATGTGGTTCCCAAGACCACTCCCCTGGAAACTTGCCCTGCACAAACCTCCATCTCAGAGTCCATCTCCAGAGACCCTGATCAGAGGCACCTCTCAGCATTCCCTTGCCCTACACTGACTTACACTGCCTTTCTTGGAGCTCCTAAAGCCCCTTTCCTCTCTTCTGCCAAAGCTCCCACAACGTGGGGTGAAGTTATGCATCTCTGTCCATCCCCCACTAAGTGGAAGCCACTTGAAGATGACCGCATTTACTCAACTCCGTCTCTACAGCATCTGGTTTGGTGCCTGCAACGACCTTCTGATACTGAGACTCAGAGGTTTTTACGTAGCCATTTCAAGCAGGGTTTTTGATGCCTTATAAAACAAATCCCTGATGGATAAGATAAACACCCAGAGCTTCATTCCATCCCTGATGCAGAAGTATGGAGAAGGCTTTGGGATAAGAGATGGGCAGAAACTTGAAGAGAAAAGGGAGACCAGAGACAGTGTAGGGATGAGGGAGCAGAAGGGGCAGAATGGACAATGCTCACCAGCCACACAAATCAAAACGGTGCCTTCCAAATCCTGATGCAGCCACTTGGATGGCAAAACAGGCGTGTCAAATACGCTTGTGCTTTAGCCTGTGATTTGCTGGGTGCTTCCTAGAAGTCAGTGGCTCCCAGTTACCCCCAGGATAAAAGCCTAGACGTCTTAGCAAATCCCATCATGGCTGTCTGTCAGCTGACCGCCACCTAGTTTTCCCAGCCATGTTCCCTTCATGCCTCCCTCCTATGTCTTCTGCTCTGGCCACCTTCTCAAACACGCCCACCTCCAGTTCACATCCTCCTGTTTACACATGGGCAGCTCCTGCCCTTTCCCACTTTTTCAGCACAGGGAATTCCTATTCACCTCAAGCCGTGTGTGTGTGCATGCTAAGTCACTTCCGTTCAATTCAGTTCAGTTCAGTTCAGTCGCTCAGTCGTGTCCGACTCTTTGCGACCCCATGAATCGCAGCACGCCAGGCCTCCCTGTCCATCACCAACTCCCAGAGTTCGCTCAGACTCACGTCCATCGAGTAGGTGATGCCATCCAGCCATCTCATCCTCTGTCATCCCCTTCTCCTCCTGCCCCCAATCCCTCCCAGCATCAGGGTCTTTTCCAGTGAGTCAACTCTTCACATGAGGTGGCCAAAGTACTGGAGTTTCAACTTTAGCATCATTCCTTCCAAAGAACACCCAGGGCTGATCTCCTTTAGAACGGACTGGTTGGATCTCCTTGCAGTCCAAGGGACTCTCAAGAGTCTTCTCCAACACCACAGTTCAAAAGCATCAATTCTTCAGCACTAAGCTTTCTTCACAGTCCAACTTTCACATCCATACATGACCACAGGAAAAACCATAGCCTTGACTAGACGGACCCTTGTTGGCAAAGTAGTCTCTGCTTTTCAATATGCTATCTAGGTTGGTCATAACTTTCCTTCCAAGGAGTAAGCATCTTTTAATTTCATGGCTGCAATCACCATCTGCAGTGATTTTAGAGCTGCAAAATATAGTCTGACACTGTTTCCCACTGTTTCCCCATCTATTTCCCATGAAGTGATGGGACCAGATGCCATGATCTTCGTTTTCTGAATGTTGAGTTTTAAGCCAGCTTTTTCACTCTCCACTTTCACTTTCATCAAGAAGCTTTTTAGTTCCTCTTCACTTTCTGCCATAAGGGTGGTGTCATCTGCATATCTAAGGTTATTGATATTTCTCCCAGCAGTCTTGATTCCAGCTTGTGTTTCTTCCAGCCCAGCGTTTCTCGTGAAATACTTTGCATATAAGTTAAATAAGCAGGGTGACAATATAAAGCCTTGATGCACTCCTTTTCCTATTTGGAACCAGTCTGTTGTTCCACGTCCAGTTCTAACTGTTGCTTCCTGACCTGCATATAGGTTTCTCAAGAGGCATGCTAGGTGGTCTGGCATTCCCATCTCTTTCAGAATTTTCCGCAGTTTATTGTGATCCACACAGTCAAAGGCTTTGGCATAGTTAGTAAAGTAGAAATAGATGTTTTTCTGGAACTCTCTTGCTTTTTCCATGATCCAGCGGATGTTGGCAATTTGATCTCTGGTTCCTCTGCCTTTTCTAAAACCAGCTTGAACATCAGGGAGTTCACGGTTCACGTATTGCTGAAGCCTGGCTTGGAGAATTTGGAGCATTACTTTACTAGCGTGTGAGATGAGTGCAATTGTGCGGTAGTTTGAACATTCTTTGGCATTGCCTTTCTTTGGGACTGGAATGAAAACTGACCTTTTCTAGTCCTGTGGCCACTGCCGAGTTTTCCAAATTTGCTGGCATATTGCATGCAGCACTTTCACAGCATCATCTTTCAAGATTTGAAATAGCTCAACTGGAATTCCATCACCTCCACTAGCTTTGTTCGTAGTGATGCTTTCTAAGGCCCACTTGACTTCACATTTCAAGATGTCTGGCTCTAGGTGAGTGATCACACCATCGTGATTATCTTGGTCATGAAGATCTTTTTTGTACAGTTCTTCTATGTATTCTTGCCACCTCTTCTTACTATCTTCTGCTTCTGTTAGTTCCATACCATTTCTGTCCTTTATCAAGCCCATCTTTGCATGAAATGTTCCCTTGGTATCTCTAATTTTCTTGAAGAGATCTCTAGTCTTTCCCATCTGTTGTCTTCCTCTGTTTCTTTGCGTTGATCACTGAGGAAGGCTTTCTTATCTCTTCTTGCTATTCTTTGGAACACTGCATTCAGATGCTTATATCTTTCCTTTTCTCCTTTGCTTTTTGCTTCTCTTCTTTTCACAGCTATTTGTAAGGCCTCCCCAGACAGCCATTTTGCTTTTTTGCATTTCTTTTCCATGGGGATGGTCTTGATCCCTGTGTCCTGTACAGTGTCATGAACCTCCATCCATAGTTCGTCAGGCACTCTATCTATCAGATCTAGGCCCTTAAATCTATTTCCTATTTCCACTGTATAATCATAAGGAATTCGATTTAGGTCATACCTGAATGGTCTAGTGGTTTTCCCTACTTTCTTCAATTTAAGTCACTTCAGTCATGTCCAATTCTTTGTGACACTATGGTCTGTGGTCTGGCACGCTCCTCTGTCCATGGGATTCTTCAGGCAAGAATACCGGGGAGGTTGCCATGCCCTCCTCCAGGGAATCTTCCCGACCCAGGGGAATCCATGACCCCACCCACTTCCTGTAGATTTCCTTTCCTCCTCTGATATTTTTGGTACCACTTTGCACTGGGACCATCTGCTGTCTTGTCTGTGCCCCATGCAGACTGTGAGCTCCATGCAGATTCCTCTCTATCCCCAGCACAGCACTTAACCTAACACAGAGCAGAAGCTCAGACCCTGTTGGCTGAGGGGGCAAAAGCCACGTCTCTGCATCTGACCAAAGCCAGCTCTGGACACGCCTGAGTACGTCCTCAACTCCCTGAGACATAAACTGAAAGCTTAGAGCATCCTGGTAGCTCTGGAAAACATGGAGTTCGGGTCTTGATGGAAATCTCCAGAAGTGAAGGGAAAAGGTACCATAGACTGGATCATCAGAGTAACAAGTTTCAGTGTAGACCTCACTTGGAGGAGGTGGAGACCGAGTGTCATGACACCCACCTCACATCCATAGTGTCCATAGGGCATCTGCCTCAGCATTACTGTGATCAGTGGTATTTCTACTTTGTAACAAGCCTGAAGCCAATGTGAATGGCAGCCCTATTTTACAGATGGTGAGTGAAGCCCAGAGGTCTCCCAAGTTTCTTCCAGCGGCCAGATTCCTTGAATTAATGGCATCAGTGACTCAGTGGACATAAGTTTGAGCAAATTCCAGGAGATAGTGAAAGACAGCAGAGCCTGGAGAGCTGCAGTTCATGAGGTGGCAAAGAGTCAGACACCACTGTTCAGTCAATCAGACTGAACAGCAGCAGCAAAGGATTCTCAGTGGCCTTGAAACATGCAGACCGGCCTTGACTCTGGCCATGGAGACCATGAGCCCAGTGCTGGCCTTGGCTCTGAAGTATTCTCCTGGGAGCCCAAGCCCTGCCCAAGAAGAGGCAACAGGACTGGGAGACAAAGGAGGCATCTCTTCTCCTTCAGTAGGGCTCACCACAACCCACCAAAGCTGGTTTGTACCTGGAGACATGAGCAGGTTGCCTCAAGAGCCACACTTGTTCCCATAAACCTCCTAGGAGCCCCGAGACCAACAATGAGATGCCATTCGCAAGACAACTGATGTAACATGCAAGACTGGACGTTTCAAACTGCTGCTGCTGCTGCCAAGTCACTTCAGTCGTGTCTGACTCTGTGCGACCCCATAGACGGCAGCCCACAAGGCTCCCCCATCCCTGGGATTTTCCAGGCAAGAATACTGGAGAGGGTTGCCATTTCCTTCTCCAATGCATGAAAGTGAAAAGTGAAAAGTGAAAGTGAAGTCACTGAGCCATGTCCAACTCTCAGCGACCCCATGGACTGCAGCCTACCAGGCTCCTCCGTCCATGGGATTTTCCAGACAAGAGTACTAGAGTGGGGTGCCATTGCCTTCTAGCATCGCAAATAGGGAAGTTACTGTTTTTACTGCTACTGTTATTCTTGTGCTTTTTATTTCTAAGGAAGGTTCCCAGCATTCCCTTTTTTCACAGAAATAGATTCAAGAGTCAGCCTGAACATGGGAGATTTCAAACAAGCCATTGAATAGAATCTTTTAATTTTTAACATATCAGTTTTTATTCTAGAAAAACCTCAGTGTTGTCCGATATTAAAAAGTGGAAAGATAAACAATTAGGATGATTTTGAAGTTTTGCTTTTTTAATTAGCAAGGGTACATATTTTAATATATAAAGCATGTGAGGGTACCAGAGGAGTAATGTGTATGTGGGCACACACATGGGCACACACCTGTGTGTGTAGACACACCTTGGCCATAATACCCAAGTTTTGAGTTCCCCAAGGGCAGGGACTGTGTCTTCTTTCCTGTCCCCCACACAGAGCCTGGCACATGACTGATGCTCAATAATTACTTGTTGAGTGAAAGAAAGTGAAGACAGTCGGTCAATAAGAAAGAGCTGATGTAGCAACCTTCCCCTGGGCAGCGTCTTGATGGGCCGTGACCTTCTGTCAGTTACCAGCAGTGGGGCTGGGGCAGGGGAAAGAACGGGGCTGAATTGCTAACGCTACGATTCTGCAAAGTACCAGAAACTGTTTCCCAGGGTTGTCACTGTCGTCCCTGCCCCCAACCCTCCCAGAGGTTGTCATCTTCTCAGTCCCCGAAGCTCACTGCAAACACACACACGCGCACGCACGCACATGCAACAGCCACTCCTCTAAGGGCCTGGACTGCCCTTGCCCCTCCTGATGTTATTTCTACAGGCTCTGTGTCACACCCCGTCACTCTCTGAAGACCTTAGCGCCTGGATCTCAGTGTGGGAGCTAGTGATCTAACCATCCTTAGGAGGATCAGGGCCTTAACTGTACGAGGTTGGGAAATGGTCACACTTCTTTCCAGCTCTTCCCACCAAGAAGATGAGCCATTTCTCTACTGCTTGATTTGAGGGCAAACCTGATGACTCGCTTTGGCCACTAGGATGCAGAAGAGGTGATGCTGCACTTGCTCTCAATCTGAGCCTGAGCTGGAGGATGAAAGACACGATATCTGGCCACCCCCAACACCTGGGCCAACAGCCAACCAAACCCCAGACCTGTGAGTGAGGCCACCGCAGAACAGCAGGTGCAACCAGCTTCCACTAACATGCCGCTGACCTCAGGCATGTGAGGGAGCCCAGCCGAACCCAGCCAAGATCAGCGGAGCCTCCAGCTGACTCCAGACTATTGATGTTTTAAGCTTCCAGGTGTTTGAGAGGTTCATTACACTTAGCGACCCCTGCTCCGCCCCCCAGCCTCTGTTCCACGGCCCTTGCTCTGTCCGCTACCCAGAACCACAGGCTACTGATGCGGGGACCTCTGTTCCCTACCCTCCCACACCCTCTTTTTGCCACCACACCTGTTCTTCAGTTTCATCAAAACCTCCAACTATTTCTTCCCCTCTAATTTTTCCCCATCTGCCCTTCCCTCCTTCCTTACCTTTCCAATCTCAGAGAGATTCCATGTTCTATCACACCACCCACTGTTTGGCCAAAACCTTCAAAACAATTCCTTTGACTCTTGTCCTTCCATCCCACTCTTAGAGAAGTCCCCATTTCTGGGGCAATCCAACGGTCCATCTTCTATGCTTAGGCACCCGTGCTGCCAAACACTGCTACAGGAAACCATCCAGCCTCATGGGCAACCTTCCCACAAGTTCCTGGTTATCACCTGAGTCCCTGCTATTGCCCAGGTGGCCTTGGTTGGCCTTGGTTTTGCCTGGTTGGCTTCCTGTCATGTGACCCTCTGAAATCTGCCCATACCTTCACCCTTTCTTCCCTCTGTCCTTAATGCCCCACACATTCCACAGGCAGTGACCTCACCCACTTTACCAGGAAATGGGGCTACCAGCCTCCTCCAGTTGCTTGTAAACTCGCCTGCCTCCTGTGCCTAACTTCTTCTGCCTTTGCCCAATCAGACAGCCCTCCTTCATACCTGATATCACTCCAAGACAGTCAGTGTACAAGTGTCAAGGGTATGGAGCACAGATTCCAGTATCAGATGATCTGGGTGGGTAGAAGATTCTCTGCACACATGGGTCAGGCCCTGCAGCAGACAAATGACTGGAAGGGCTAAGAGGTGAAGGGTCACTCCTCTTCCAACAGAGTGTTTCCTTTTGTCTCTCCCTCTCTGTCTCCCTAGTAAACGTGTCTGTCCCTCAGGTTCTCATTCTGTGTGTGTGTGTGTGTGTGTGTTTTCTCTCTCTACACGCATACAGTCAAGTGGAACCCAGAGGTGTGAAGAGAGATGAGTCTGGACAGATGGACAAGGAGCTGATCGGGACCTAGCATGTCTCGAAAAGGAGGCTGGGATTAACCCTGAGGGCAGTGGGTGCCTTGAAGGGTTTTAAGCCAGAGAAGGAAACAGTCCAATTTGCACTTTACGTAAATGGCTGTGAGAGGAAAGTAGAGAATGGGGCAAGACTGGAGAAAAGGGAATGGGTTTGGGGCTACCAAAGGAATGCCAGCAAGAGATGATGGAGCTAAAGGAGAGTGGGGCAAGTGTGTGGAAAGAATAGACGGGATGGGGACATGTTGGGGAAGGAGAGAGAAAGAGAGAAAGGAGATGGAGAAACAAGGGAGAGATGTGTAAGAGACAGACAAGAGAGAGACAAAAATGTGCAGAGAACAGGAGAGTCTGCAGGAGACAAAGAGAGCAGAGAGAAAGCCAGACAAATGGAGAGAGGAAGAGAAAGAAATCCATCTAGACAAAGAAAGCGAGCAAAACCGGCCAGGAAATGTGGGGCCAGGGCTGCAGGACTCTTGGCTCCCCTTGAGGAACCCTCTGGCACAGTGCCAGTTCTCGGGTGCTGAGTCTGAATAAAGGAAGGAGGCAGGGGATGAAGAGAGGAGTGGAGAAGGATGGGGTGGGCGGGAGATGGCTTGGAAGCCCAGTGGCCACAGCCTCAGCTCAGCTCCTTAACCAGCTGCACCCACCATTCGCCATTCAAGTCTTTACATGTTGGTGGACAGATTTGTAACTAGGAGCATATTTGAGTTTATCCAGCAGGGGAGCAAGGCAGAGTTGGATATTTCTTGTTTGGGTGGTTTCCAGAGACCCAAGTTTCCATGAGTGAATCAGAGAGATTATCAGGGATTTCCACTCCTTCCCTGGTAAAGCAGTGAGAGAAAAAAGCTGAAGGAGATAGATGCTAGCCTCGGAGAACAGCACACAAGTTCAACTGGAATGGGGCTGCCCGGTTCTAGAGAGGAGGCCATCAATTCAGCTGGGATCAGTGACAAGGACCCCCCTCCCTCCACTTCCACCCGCCCTCCCCTGCATGGCCTCGCCTTCTCAGCTCTCCTCCTGCCCAAAAGAGGAGACCCAGTCCTGGCTCTCAGACTCTCTGCTCGGAGACGTCACAGCTGCCAGGCCCTCCTGCAGGTGTGCGGTAAAGCTGTACCTGGAGTCAGGCCAGGTCTGCAGGCTCCCTCCTCCTCTCACTCACTGGGTGACCGCAGGCAAGTCCCTTCATGTCTTTTCTTCATCTCTAAGGGCAAAACCTCATGACTGGACCTGGAGGTACCACATGCCAAGCGCCCTTGCAGAAGTCACCTTTGTGGAAAAGCTGTCTGTAACTGAAGGGTGTGCAGCCCATGTCCAGGCAACTGAGGCCATAACAGGGCCCCTCCAGCGGCATGGCTGTCTCATCCCCTGAAATAAACACCCAGGGGGTCAAACCTTGCCCTGGCCTCTGGCTCTCATCTCCATCTATTCCCGGTGTCTGTGTGTTTTCTTTCTGCATGGCTACATAGATGGAAGGTCAAGGCTTTCAAATTGTGGTGCTGGAAAAAACTCT
This sequence comes from Oryx dammah, assembly GCF_014754425.2. NCBI lineage: Eukaryota > Metazoa > Chordata > Mammalia > Artiodactyla > Bovidae > Oryx > Oryx dammah. Next base: position 105,534,406 of record NW_024070212.1, read on the forward strand.
TAGGAATCCCTTGGACAGCAAGAAGATCTGATTTGATCAGATCCTACAGGAAATCCACCCTGCATATTCATTGGAAGGACTGATGCTGAAGCTCCAACACTTTGGTCAACTCATAGGAAAAGAGCCTGATGCTGGGAAAGACTGAGGGCAGGAGGAGAAAGGGGTGACAGAGGATGAGACAGCTGGATGGCATCACCGACTCAATGGACATGAGTTTGGGTGAACTCCGGGAGATGGTGAGGGACAGAGAAGCCTGGCGTGCTGCAGTCCATGGGGTCACAAAGAGTCAGACACGACTTAGCAACTGAACAGCAAGGCTCAGGGAGAAAGCCCAGAGGCTGGGAAGGAAACATACATTCAAGCTGCCTCTCAAAGAGCATCTCAAGACAGGCTTTCTATTGGGCCAGTGCCAGGCCTGGGATCTGGCACTGGAGGGAACAGATAGGGCCTCCCCCAAAGAAACCAAGTGACAGACACTGCCTGGGGAGAGCCTGAACTACTGCACAAAGGAGAACGAGCTTTGAGACCATCCACTAGGAGTAGCATTTAAGTGAGGGCCTCTGGACAGGGCCTCCAAAGAGGGACAGAGGCCAACACAGGAGACCAGGCTGGCGACTAGAGGCCCAAGGAGGGGCCCTCGCTCTGCAGGAAGGGCAGCCTGCCTAGGCCCAGAGCCGCACCCACCTCCCGAGATTCTGGACAACAAAAGGAACCCACCGGCCAAGTCTGGGCCGATGGGGTGGAGGCAAGAGGCCTGAGACAAGTGTGAGGAGGAGCAGGGCATCCTGTCCATAAACATCTCAATAGCGTGATTAACTGAGCATCGCAAATTGTAACCCTTTCCTTTAATGCACTTTCCCTGAATTACCGCCAGGAGCCGGCGGCTGAGGAGCCCGTACAAATTGCTGGAATGGGCAGTTAAGCGGGGAGGTCGGAGGTTAAATGAACACGGTTGTTTATGAAGACACAGCCCGAATCCATTTGCATTTTAATATTCTCTCAGTGAGACGGAAAGCCACTTTTGAGGACAGCTTGTTTGGAAATCCCATTAACGGGTTATTTATGGGGCTCGTGGCTGCGTGACCCTTGCCCTTGTTTTGTTAAACATGAACCAGACATGAATCAGACGGGCAGCGGGCTAGCTGCTATTGTTTCCCGTAGCACGAAATGTCATCCGATTCAATTATTCTGAGGCTGACACTTTCTGAATTATCACCCTCATAATGCTCAATTTTCCCTTTTTTCCCCTTTGGTCAACCTGATTATTTCAGTCTTTGTAGAAAGCTGACTCTCAGAACAGCCGTCTCCCTGCCATGGGCTGTCAGGGGGGCTGGGGAGGCCTCAGTCTGGGACTGGACAAGGCCCCTCGAGGCTGCCAGCCTGAGAGATGGATAGCTCACGTGGTCCTGGGGAGGGACGCACTCTCTGGACAGCTGGAGGCCACTGCTCCCTCCCCTCAAGTCTGAGGACCAGCCCAGTTGCCCTGCCCTTCCTTGAGAACAGAATTCCTGGGCTCTGTCACCTAGGCTCTGAAAAAGCCTTTTGATCCTCATTAAAATTGATTTCTCTGAAAAAAAAAATGAGCTGGAAAATTATTGTAAAAGGGGAAAAAAAGAGCCAAGGAATATCCCGGTATTTGGGGGTTCTATGTGAAAAGTTCGATGGATTACAAAGGTCTGTAGAGCCTGAGGGCAGGCTTTTCTGAGCTGAGAAACTGCGATGCAGGCAGAGCACTCAGATGTGTGGAAGCGCTTGGTGCAGAGTCAGACTCCTGTTTGTCACGGGGAGAAGAATTCATCAGTTTTCTGATGGATTTGCCTTAAATTGATGTCATTTTAAAAATCAGAAGGGATCCTGGTGTCCTGATCCCCAAGATTAGGCCTATGGCCTGGAACAATCTCTCCCGGCAGTTTCTGGCCCCCACACTGAGCATTCACAGGGCCAGCAGGACCATTCTGTGGGCCTGGGACCAGTGGAGAGAGGACGACTTCTCTCTGGTTCGAGAAATCAGGAGCCTGTCCGACTGGGCAGAGCTCCACTTTCACCCCGCATAGCACAGTCCAGCTCTGCGCCAGAGCTAGATGCTGGGAGAGGCGAGGGAATGGGTGTTCGTCACCTCACCAAACCCTCACCCCCTAAGCCATTATTTCAGAGCAAGGAAGGACTTCAGAGAGTATCCCAAAACACATGGGAACATTATGACCCAGAGAAACAGACAGAAGGAGCTCAGGTTTACAGTTTTCTAGGGAAAGAGCTGAGACAAGAACGCAGAACTTACCTCCTTGGCGTGACCCTGGTATCATGTACACTGCTGGCATGGCACCTGTATTCCTGGAATAAAATAAATGCTAGAGCCCAAGGAAGAGCCCTGGTGTGGGCTTGGAATAACATGCCAGTGGTTGGGCAGCAGAGGCCTGTGTCCTTTTACCTTGACTCTCCATGACCCACTGGGCTTGCCTTGCCTGGGGGCTTTCTCTGGCTCCTGAAGCTCACTTTGATATCTTCAAGGTAGGGGCTAGAAACACCAAGAAACTAAAACCACCTGGAGGAGCGCCTTGGAGGGGTGACTTCGGGGATGTGGTGTATACATACCCTAGCTCCTGTACCCTTCGTGTAGGCTAACTCTTGGTGCGTTTTCTATGCTGCTCCAAGAGCTGCCCCCAGGAGGTAGCTGTTTTGCTTTGTGCCTAAGGTGATGCCTTCCTGTTGGCCTCTCACAACCTTCACCTTTATTCAAGTCCTTGTCTCAGGCTTCTCTTCTGGGGCATCCCAAACTAAGACAATGACTCTAATGGGGGCTTCCTACATGCCAGGATCTCTGTATGCCTCTCCTCTCAAATGATCCATGAAATAGGTGCTAGTATTACTCCTTTTGCAGATGACAAGACTAAAGATGAGAGGTCAAATTCTTGTTCAGGGTCACAGCTATTTGGAGGCAGAGCTGGGATTCAAATCCAAGCATCAGAACCCTAAAACCCCTAGCTATCTCACTACAAATAAATGCAGGGTCCTCACATGAAAGGGTGTGGGCCCCCTTATCAGGGGCGTATCTAACCTCAGCAGTCAGACCACTCAAGGCTGGACCCACAGGGGGTCAACTCGGGGTGGGCAGGAGCAGGCCAGCCCCCCAGGCCCAGGTGCAAAGAAGGCTGTCAGAGCACCTGCATTTCCTGGGGAGCTGTCTTCCCACCACTTTCTGCAAAAGCCTTTTGACCAAGTTTAAAATAGATTTCTCCTTATGAATTGGCCGTCTGAGGAATTCTCCTCCAGTGGTTAATTCAATCTTAATAGAAGCTGATTTTTTTTCTCCCAGAAGAAAAGGGAACAATACATCTTTAGAACGGGTTTATAAGTGTCATGATTTTTCTACTAATTTACCCTGCATTCTCTGCTTTAAAATGTGAAATTACCTCATTGTGTCTCTGAATATCCTCCGTGCTTGGGCCTGAAATTAAGCTCGCCGTAGAGAAGCCTAAATGACCACAATTTGCTGTGTGAAATGCCCTGATTGCGAGTGCAATCCCCAGCAATCCAGCCCCAGTGCAGCCCGGCTCCTCTCACTCACTGATTGGCCTTCCCCCCTCAGCTTTCCCAGACACACCTGGTGCTACCTGCCATGTGGGGGAGGGGTGGAAAGGACCAGGAGAAATAGCTGCCCCCAGCCCTCACCCGCTGCTCCGGGCCACCTCCCAGGAACCAGAGAGCACAGGGTCCCTGCTCAGTCACCAAAACGTGTGTTGGGTAAACAGGGTGACCCCGTGACAAAACAGCCCTCAGAATCCGCAGGGGCACTTCTCACCAAATATTACAGCCAGCACGAGTTTTTCAAACCCTCAATGACTTCAAGACTGTCCTTTATCCTTTCTGGGTGGCGCTGTGGTCCCCACCTCCCGACCTCTCATGAGAAGATTCGCTATCAGCGGATGCCAGGACACTGAGGTACCAGCCCACGGGCCCTGGGAGGTCTGGAATCAGTCTCTCCAAGTTCAAATGCAGGCAGTACCACTTGCTGTCTGTGAAACTGGGCTAAGTCACTTCACTTTTCCATGTCTCAGTTTTCCTCATCTGTAAAATGGGGCAGTAATACTACATACAGAATTGTCAATAGGATTAATAGCTGCAGTTAACAAATGGCTATGGTGGATGCTCAGTAACTATTCATGGATCTGTAGTTCCAGCCACATATTCAAGTACACAAAATTTTTAACTCCATGTTTCTTAAAGCACACTAATGTCTACCTCGAGTGGGTCAGCTCCTATGTAATTTTTTAAAATTCTCCTATGGGGGATGGGGGGAAATACATTGATCTGGAAGAGTCAAGAAGCTGAAACTGACCCAACACATCAACTTTGTCTCAGCTGCTCAGAAGCAGGCACCCCTGCTTCCTACTTTGGGTCTCCAGGTGCGAGTTCCAGGCCCTTCATCCTGAGACACAGAAGTCCCCAAACTCAGCACCAGACTTCTGCCTGAGCTCCTGTGCTTGGAAAGCAGCCCCTCTTCCAGCCATCTATTCCCAAAGGATCAGCAGCTCCCTCTGGGCTTCTGAGCTTTTTCAGGAACAAAGACAGCCTGTGGCTTCAGCTCCAAGATCTTAGGACAGCAAAGAGCAGACTCCACTCCTCCTCCTACCTCAGGTGCCCCTGTTCCAGTCGGTACCGGAGGCTGCATCCTAGATGCAGAGTGGGAGAGGCTTTAGCTGATGTGTTAGTTTCCCGGAGACCCTATAGCAAAGTGCCACAGACCAAGTGGCTTAAACAACAGGAATCTGTTGTCACAGTTATGAGGCTGCAAGTCCAAGACCAAAGTGCTGCCAGGGTTGGTTTCCTCTGAGGGCTGTTGAGAAGGGATCTGTCCCGGGCCTCTCTCCTGGCTCCTGGTGGTTTGCTGGACATATTTGGTGCTCCTTGCCCTGCAGATGCGGCACCCTCTTCTTTCACAGTGTCCTCCCTGTGTGTGTGTCTCCGTCCCAACTCCCCCTTTCTCTAAGGCCCCAGTCATAGACAATGAGGACCCACTCTGATGACCTCATGTTAAATTGATTTCACCTCTGCAAAAGTCCTATTTACAAATAAGGTCACATTCTGAAATATTGTTGGGTCTAGGACTTCAACATACATATTTGGGGGGCAACACGTTGCAACCTGGTAGCTCAGCTGGTAAAGAATCCACCTGCAATTCAGGAGATCCCGGTTCAATTCCTGGGTCAGGAAGATCTGCTGGAGAAGGGATAGGCTACCCACTCCAGTATTCTTGGGCTTCTCTGGTGGTAAAGAATCCACCTGCAATGTGAGAGACTTGGGCTCGATCCCTGGGTTGGAAAGATCCCCTGGAGAAGTAGACGGCTATCCACTGCAGTATTCTGGCCTGGAGAAGTCCATGGACTGTATAGTCCATAGGGTCAAAGAGAGTCAGACATGCTGAGTGACTTTCACTTTTCACAGTGCAACCCATAACAACTAATCATCCTCTTATTTCATCCATGAGGATACTGATAGCCCGGCGGGGGAGGGTTTGCCAAACACAATCAAGTACCCGACTCTCATATGTATGTTTTATCTCTGGCCTCTTTACACTATCAGCCTAGGGGAGGTTTGAGAGACCTAAAGAATAGATTTGGCCATGACCCAGTAGGGCTAACAGCGACAACATCTTTGATGGGTCCCATCCAGACCCAGAAGCTGGGCCCATGCATCCCGGCTCCAAGCTGAGTGTTCATAATGGTCAATCAGGCTGCACCAAAGAGCTTTTTAACAAACATCATTCATCTTACTCCAATGCCAGCGATGGGACGGGCTCACACACAGGGAACGTAAACCCTGACTGCAGCATTAAAATGATTTTGATGCTGAACCATCGAGTGCCAGAGCTGGGGTCTCCCATCTCCACCACAGCCCATCTTAACATGGGAGGTGGGCTCCTGAAAGGCAATTTTGTTGATGCTACTGGGAGGGGCATGCAGGTCTGGAAACTCATCCATCATCCTAACACGCTTCAGGATGGACCGGGAAGATAAAGCTTTCATCTTCTCTACCAGGCGGAGCCTCTTCAATTAGGCTCTGCGGGATGAAGCGGGGGTGGGAGCAGGGACGGCACTCTGAGGGGTGGAGGGAAGAGAAGGAAAGAAGGAGATGGAAATTCCTCCTGCACAGAAGAGCCTAGGTATGAGAAGTCACCCCGTCCATCCTGTAAAATAAGGAAGCACAGTATGGAAAATGAGTGCTGGGGTCTGCAGCAGCTCTAGTGGAAGAGGCATAGGGTCTGAGTTTCAGAGCAACCCCTGGGAGAGTGAACAGAGAAGATAGCAAATGGCAATAGTGGGGAAAGAGTCTTTCTTCAAAACACCCAGAGTCTATTGGGATCCCTCGCCTACAGGAAACTGATGGGACAGGATAGGGTTCCGACTTAGGAAAACCACTGACCCTAGTCATAGCCCTCTCAGAGTTGTCCTTAGCCCCGGGGAAGAGTCCCAGTCATCCCAGAGGCAGGGCTGGGAGCAGGGAACAGCGGAGGGTCTCTCTGCTGTAGGAGTACCCAGCTGCCTGGCTGCAGAGGAGGATACCCTCGTCCACTGGGATCCAGATGGAGAGGCGATGGATGATAGCAATGGGACTCAGGGGCATTTTCACCTTCTCCTTCCCCTCTGTCATTCTTCCTTCAGCTCATAGACCTGCAAGAGGAGTCCGTCGTCCTCACCCGGTTCATAACCACCTGCCTAGGCACCCACAAAGTCAGTCCCAACTCCTCAGGTCACCCCATCCAAGTATATCACCCATGTCTCATCTTCAGGGGGTTCCCATGACTCCCACAGAAAGGGATGAGCAGAAGTCTTCTCTTTGCCCTTCTCTCCACACAGCAACACTTGTTCCTCTTGGCAGACAGCCCCCTCTCCAGGACATGGACAAGGGGAAGATGTGGCTGTGGCTGAGCCAAATGCCAAGGCTCCCAGGGCAGATGGCAAGTGGGCTTGAAGGAGCCAGGAGGACTCCCTCAGAGGAGGGGATATATAAAATGCAAAGCTTACCCAAACTTGGACTTGGGGTGAAGTGCTCACACTGACACTTATGTCTTTATCCTGACATGTTGTCACCTGGTGTGGCTGGACTCTCCCAGAGTCAATTGATTATTGATTGAGTTGCCAATAAGTCAACTAGGGATTTACTGAGCAATATCCACTAGGTGCTTAATGGGCCTTGCCCTCCGCCAGTCAGCCAAGAAACATTGATTGAAACTATCCAGTAATAATAACAATAATAATAATGGTGGTGACTATTTATTGAGCACTTACTATGTATTCTAAATGCTTTACATGTTTTAATTCATTGTCTTTCTTGCCTGCTCCATCTTCCATCTCTCCCTGCCTCCTGTTTTAAGCTCCAATAAAACCTATCTTCCTACCTTGTCATTTCATATTTCACATTCATGCTGCTTCCCTGCCCAGAGGCTTTGCCAATCCTTCTTTATCTGTCCACCTGCTACTCTCTACAGTTATCTGCTCATGATCACCTTCCCAGGAAGCTCATCTGAGTTTCAGCTTGAGCCCAGAGTCCCTCCTACAAGTTTCCAACTTCACTCAGCTGAGAAAGCAAATTCAGTTTTGACATTCCTATGGCTTCACCCAGGGCAGGCATTACTAATGGATCATGGTACTTTCTGAGACCTTTTCAGGGCTCAATGGGAAATGCCTGCCAAAAGTAAACAAGGTGGTGATTAAACAAGATAATGCCTGTGCAGAGCTGAGCATGATGCCTGGCTCAGGGCAGCACACTTACGCTGCTGCATGACCACGTCCCAATCCTGCCTGCGCTCACCCCAGCGTGGTCTACGTCTGTCACTTTCTTAGCATAGTTGAGAAAGAAGGTCCTAACAGAAAAGAACAGAACAAGAAGAGAGGGCCATTTCTAGAGAAGAATGTGAAATTATAAAGCAGGGAACAAAGGCCTGTATCCTCTGCCAGCAGCCAGGGGCAGGTGTCTGCCTGTGCCTGGGTCAGAACAAGAGATGAGCTCTCTTGGAAGGATGGAAGAGAGGCAAATGGGGTGAGTGGTTGAGTTTTTCTGTTTCCTGAACCTCAAAAAATTGGATTCCCAGGTGGGTCAATGCAGGAGACACAGAGAGATGCTGGTTCAATCCCTGGGTTGGGAAGATCCCCTGGAGGAGGGCTTGGCAACCCATTCCAGTATTCTTGCCTGGAGAATCCCATGGAGAGAGGAGCCTGGTGGGCTATAGTCCATAGGCTTGCAAAGAGTCGGACACGACTGAAGCAAATGAGCACGCAAACCTCAATAATATAACAACTGCTTACACTAACAGACCCCATATCCTCTATCCAGCCCAGCACAGAGCTCCTCACATGCATGTGCTCACTGGACAGAGTTGATAGGATCCCCATTTTACCAGCAGGGTAACTGAAACCCTGAGGGAGTCTTTTGTCAAACATGGCCCTGGGATTCGAAATGGGGTTTTTTATTTCAAAGCCTCTCCTTTCCCTTGCAGCACCCCCTGCCTTTCTACATCCACCAAAATCGCTAGTGTTTTGGGTGGTGTTGAGGGATGGGATGGAGGAGGAGAAGGTAACAGTAGGGGCTGGACAGAGTGGAAAAATAAGCCCTCAAAATTTTACAGGGGCGTATGTAGTTAAGGAATAAAATTGTTCCTTTAAAAATGAAGAAATAAATGCAGACAACTAGAGAGCATCCGCCTGCCCAGCACCTGGTTTCTTTTGTTCAACCTGATTTCATCCCTCCCACCCCCACACGCCTGGCCAGAGGTGCCATTTAGAGTCGCCCAGAAAGAGAGAGGAAGGGCAGGAGGCTTCCTAATCTCAGGATCCACCCTGTCGAGGTGACCGGGACTCTCCTTTCAGGAGACAGAAGCCGTTCCCAGTGTTCTATGTAAATGAGCTGTTTGGAAATGTGCATCCTTAATGCGGAGCTGTCAGGTCGGTCTGGGGATTGGCTGGGATGGAGGAGGACAATAGATTCCGTGCTCTGGGGTCAGGACTGGGGGGAGGGGGCTGTGGTGCTCGGGGGCAGGGAGAGAAGGAGCTGGTGCTGGGTGGGCCTGGGCTCGGTCCCGTGAGGTGTTGGGGGCCAAGCCAGAGCCTCACTGAGGCCCAGAGCCTTGGGCACAGAGGTGACAAGGAGCAGGGTGTCGGTGGTGACAGCTGGGGTGGGGGAAGCGCCATGTGCCAGGGTGAGGAGGAGAGGCCCGGGGCTCTGGGGCAGCTGGGGTGTCCCTTGGGTGCCAGGAGCTGGCCTGGGGGCAGCCTCAGAGCAGCTGCAGAGGAAACCTGCAGAGGGAAGATTTTCCTGCATCACAAGTGGCGCGTGTGTTCACTGCAGCACCGTGTGTGTGACCCAGTGTCTGGCGTGGCCCAGGGGAGGGACCTGCCCAGGTCCCACAAAGCAGGACAATGTTCAGCCCAGCTCCTGACATGTCTAGAAATGCTCATAAGTAGTAGGGCTGATATTTAAGAAATTCATTGCAAATAAAACTCAAATGACTCTAGTAAAGCAGAAAAGAGGAATTTATTATAAGGTTCTGGGCTGTCTCCTGGACCCCAGGTGGAGACTAGCCCACACAGGCCTCTCTCCATCCTCTGCAGGGCCCCTAACCCTCCTCTGTCTGCAGAAGTGCTCCTCCCACTTCTTTGAAGCATATGGAAGGCGCACCCACAGCCCCTACATTCACAGGGCTGTGCTTCTGCCCTCTGCCAAAGTTCACCAGCTCTCAAGTCCATTTCCAAATTATCTAGAGAGAAAATCTGATTGGTCCACCTTAGGTCAGGGGTTCTTTCTGGTTTTTCAGTCATAGCCAGGGGAATGGACATCATGTAATGGTCATTCATTTACTTACTCATTCATTCATTCAACAGAAACTTCATGGAGTACCTACTATGTGCCAGGCTCTGTGAGAGCTTCCAGGGGGAACAAAGTCCTGCCCTCACGGAGCTTGCAGTCTAGCTCAGGGAACACAGATGAGAAACAACTATTTAAATGTGTCAGATGTCAGAACAACACAACAGGGTAAAGAAAGAGAGTGCTGGGAAGTGGGCAGGGAATAAAGTGCCCTTTTATATTAACATAAGGTGACCAGGGGAGGCCTCCTAATATTGGATGGGAGACCTGAAGGGAATTAAGGAGACAGGCAGACAGGTATGGGAGAGAAGAGCATTTCAGGCAGAGAAAGGCAGGTCCCAAGGAGGGAGGGTGTGGTGGGTTTGAGGAAAGGCAGGGAGCTTGGTGCTGCTGTAGCAAATAGCCATGGGGGTTGGAAACGGCAGGGGCCCCACTGCGGAGGGTCTGTGGGCCACTTCGGTAAAAAGTCATGGGGAGTCTGAGCCTAAGAATGGCCTCATCTGACTGTTTCCCAGAGTGTCACAGAACCTTTTGTGTGATCTCAAGTCCTCTTGGCCTTGCTGTCTCCAGTGTCCTTGACTTCTGCATCTGCCCCAGCTGTCATCACACTGACTGTCTCTCCAGGTGGGCCAGGCTCCAGCACAGCTTCCGGAAACTTGCAGTTCTGCCACCCAAGACCTCCTCCAGGGCCCAGGGCCCACAGAGAGTGTCAGGCTGCATGCAGCTCCCAGGGTACATCATGAGGCTCCCCAAATGGCAGGGGCCAGGAATCCCCTGGATCCCCCCTCCACTTCTGCATCCTTCGGAAAGCAGCACACCGGAAGGCAAGGTTTCTGATTCCTTCAGGGTCACCGAAGGGGTGAGCGACACAACCCAGAAGTGCAGGAGAGTTGTCCTCCTGTGGGGCAAGCTTAGACAGGAGGTGAGAGGAAGCCTGAGGATAAATTCCCGCTCTAACCTCCTCCGCCATTACTGGGTAGTCGCCGGTCTATTCTAACGGCCCATGTGGTCCTGCCAGCGAGAAGATTCACCCGAGACCAGCCACCAGCTGCCCTCAGAACTGTGCTTGGTGAAGCCCAGTATTGCACTTCCTGATGTCTGCACCCCTCTTCCCTCTCCCTGCCTTGCTCTACACTCCCCTCACTCTTGTGGCCCTGGAGTTGCACTCTTCATTCCTGTGATCATATAAACCTGTGTCTCAGGCTCTATTTTCTGGAGGATTTCCCAGGTGGACAGTGGTAAAGAAGCCACCTGCCAATGCCGGAGACACAGATTCAATCCTTGGATTGGGAAAATCTCCTGGAGGAGGAAATGACAACCCACTCCAGTATTTCTGCCTGGGAAATCCCATGGACAGAGAAGCCTGGTGGGCTACAGTCCTTGGGGTCACAAGAGTCAGACTGAGCAAATGAACACACACACAAGCTGTTTTCTGGAAACCAGGGCTATGGCAGATAGTACTAAGTGTGATCCTGGAGAGCAGACCTTCAAGATGGGATTCCGTTGGATTGCCTCCTTCTGTAGACAGTATAGACCCCATTGCTGGTGGAGAGTGGATTGGTGATAACCTCTGGTACATGGGCTTCACAAATAACATTAAATTTTAACCTGTGGTTCATGAAATAAGGTACAGGGAGAAGGTGAGGCATAGGAATATGGAGTGGGGGCTTGATCAGTCTGGAGGAAATTATAAGGATTGTGGTAAGAGCTAGCTGCTTTTGATGGCCTTGAAAGCCTTGTAAAAATAAAAAGATGGGTGCAGGAAAACCAACTGATAACTTAAGGCATGCTTTGAAAACCAGAGGTGCCACAGCATCTTTAAAGGAGACTCATCTCCTGCTGCCACAGGGCTGAAAACCAGACCCAGGATTTAATGTAATAATCTGATTATTAATGGAAAGATTTGCAAAGGAAATAAATGCACAGTCTTACAGGTGTCTTTAATGTCTGGGACAGGTAAAGAGTAGGACCTTGATATATAGGTCATTTGAGGAGACATGCTTGAAAATCTTGAACCTCAAATTCCCTTTTTTGATAGAGCTATGGGATTTGATTTGCTAATATATATGAGAACTCACAGAGGCTTGAGGGGTCTCCCCACATTGCCCAGTTTTCACTCCCTCATTCACTGATTCATACATCCCCATTCATTTACTGAGTTTACAATCACTTTGTTGTTGTTCTGTAGCTAAGTCATGTCCGACTCTTTCCAAGCACTCGTTGTACATCTATTATGCACCAAATAATACCAGGAGGAATACACAAATGAATCAGACACAGTCCTGCCTCCAGGGGAGGTTGGACAGGTCCATCAATGCCTGGATCATAGGCAGAATGAAGAGAAAAATGCCAACTGGACCTATCGGAACTGAGAGGGGGAGGGAACTTATGAAGGATCAGCAAAAACTCCATGCAAGATTTCTTAACTTTTTTTTTTTAATGCCGTGTGTCACCCAGGAAAGTCTATGGATCATTCTCAGAATGATGTTTTAAAATGAGGAAAATAAAATGCATAGGATTAGAAAGAGAACAAACTGTCTTGAAGTATAGACGTCAGAATATTCAAATTGAATCTATGAAATAGAAATAATAGAAATATAAGGACTTCTTTATTAACATATTAAATAGTAAGATCTAGTCATGTCCTTAAAGCAACTATGAGTTCAAAGGAGCTTAAACTATTTTTCAAGATAGTTGTTACAACTGTAATGTCTGTGATTTCTCTTGATGACCAAGTTCTGGCACTAATAATTCTACTGTGGTTCATTACCTACTTTCATAATAGAAGGAGATGCTGCATTTCAGTTACAAGTTGGTGAAAATAAAGATTTAATTGTTTTTCCCATGCCCATCAAAACAATAACAACATGGATTTATGAGTTCTGCGGATGGAGTGGAATTACAAGTATGTTTTCCCCCTTTTGGAATACTTTTCCAATGATCCTTAATGCCCCTCCCCTTGCAGAATGAAATCTGTTTTCTTAAAGTGAAGTTTAAGGCCCTTTTTGTTCTAGCCCCTTCCCACTTCTCTGGCCCCCCTCACAATTTTCCCCAGCACACACTATGTACTCTATGAAAGGAAATTGGTAAGATGTCCCAACACACCTTCACAATGACCCATTCTGGGCCTTTACTCCCACTGGTCTCTCATCCTGAGGACCCTCTCCTCTCCCCAGTCCATGGCCTGCTCAGCCCATCCAGACTGACCCTCTTCCAGGAATCATCCTGCCCTAATCTGAGCACCCCAGCTGTACCTCTCCATGGTCCTGATCCCATTCCGCTTTCTCCTAATCTGCAACAAAACCTTGTCTCCTAGCTCAAGTGAACACCCCTTGGGAGCAGGGCCCAATAGTGCCTCAGATCTTCCCCAACAGCTTCTCACAGGAGGAGGAGCTGTTCAGTAGAGGGTGACTGAAGGGACCACTCAGCCTGAGACCACTCCAAAGAGCCCTAAAACTTACTAGGCACCTGGAAAGCTCTGCTCACCCAATGGGCCTCTTGGCCATTCATTTATTCATCCACTCAACAAAGGATTACTGCTGCTTACTGAGTGCCAGGCATTGTTCTAGGGAATACAGCATAACGTCCTGCTGTTATTGGAACTCACATTCTAATGAAGGGAGGAAATAATTAAGCAAAATAAAGTCAATAGACTATGGTAAGTTGGCCAGTTATCAAGTGCTCTGGAGACAGGAAAATGAAGAAGGGGGAGAGGAAGTCCCAGATACCCTCCTAAACAGGGTAGTTTATTGAGAAGGTGGCAAATATTTGAGCAAAGTACTAAAGGAAGTAAGGGAGGCAACCATTCAGTCACCGGGGGGAGGAGCAGTTCAGACAGAAGAACAATGTGGTCATTTCTCATTGCTATAGAAAAAAAAAAATAGTGGCTTAAAACAACAGAAATATATTCTCTTATAGTTCTGGAGACATTAAGTCTGAAATGAGTCTTCCAGAGCTAAAATCAAGGTGTCAACAGCTGATTCCTTCTGGAGGCTCCAGGGAAGAATCAACTCCCTTCTTCTTCCAGCTGCTGGTAGTGTCAGAATCCCTTGGCATTCCTTGGCTCATGGCCTCATCATTGCAGTTTCTCCTTTCATCACCACATTGCCTTCTCCTCTTCTGTAGCCAAGTCTCCCTCTGCCTCCTGCATGTAAGGAAACATGTGAGGACTTCCCTGGTGGCCCAGTGGTTAAGATTGCACCTTCCAGTGCAGGGTGTGTGGGTTCAATCCCTGGTCAGGGAGCTAAGACCTCACATGCCTTAGGGCCAAAAAACCAAAATAGAAAAAAAAAAAAAAAAGGAAGCAATATGGTAACAAATTCAATAAAGACTTTTTAAAAAGAAAAAAGAAAACATGTGATTACATTGGACCCACTAAGATAATCTAGGACAATCTCTTCATGTCCACCTCCTTAATTTAATCACAGCTGCAAAATCCCTTCTGCCACATAAGGGGATTCTCACCAGGAATTATGACATGGATATCTTGGGGGGAAGGGGAATTACTCAGCCTACCACAAACAGCAAGTGCAAAGGCCCTGAGGCAGAAGCATACCTGAGAACAAGTGTGGCTAGACAGGAGAGAATTCAAGGGAGAGCAGTGGGAGACAGGTGCGAGGCGCAGCAGAGGCCAGAACCAACAGAGCCTTTGTATTGAATGGGGTCAACACTCACTTTTGTATTAATTCCCCCTCCAAAACTTCAGAGGCATAACAGGATAGAGGCATGTCTTTGCTCACATCCCAGACTGACATGGGCCCAACTCATCTTTCTAGTGATTCCTGGATCCTGTAGGCCTCAGAGCATTGCTTGGGGTCTTCTGCCTCTAGCTGACAATGGAAGGAAAGAAACAGTGCAGATTTCTCTAGAAATTTTAAGTCTCAGGCCTGGACAAGGTAGACATCACTTCTGTTTACTCTCCAGTGGCCAGAGCTAGTCGCATTGCCCCACCCAGATGCAAGGACAACAACAACAAAAAAAACCTGGCCTTCCTTTGTGCAAGAGGAAAATGAAATTGTTTGGTAACCAGGTAGCTTTTCATTTGCCACAGCAAAGACATTATAAGAAATTTGGCTTTTTAAAATAGCCAAGACATTTCCATGTGTCTTGGAACCTAAGTGTTCATCTATAGAGGAACAGATGATAAAGATGTGATATGTATATACATATATATATAATGGAACATATATATATATATATATATCTGTAATGGAATACAGCCAAAAAAAAGAATGAAATAATGCCATTTGCAGCAACATGGATGGGCCTAGAGATGATCATATTAAGTGGAGTAAGTCAGATAGAGAAAGACAAATATTTTATGGTATCATTTATAAGTGAAATATTTTAAAAAATACAAATGAACCTATTTACAAAACAGAAATAGACTCAGAGACATAGAAAGCAAACTTATGATTACCAAAGGCGATGGTGAGAGAGGAGGAATAGATTAGGAACTTCCTAATCTATTAACATATACACACTGCAGTATATAAAATAGGTAAACAACAAGGACCTACTGTAGAGCACAGGAAAATACACTCAGCATCTTATAATAACCTTTATGGGGAAAAAAGACTTCCCTCGTAGTGCAGTCAGTAAAGAATCTGCCTGCAATGCAGGAGATCTGGGTTTGATCCCTGGGTCAGGACGATTCCCTGGAGAAGGAAATGGAAACACATTCCAGTATTCTTTCTTGGAGAATCCCATGGACAGAGGAGCCTGGCAGGCACCCCAGTCCATGGGGTCACAAGAGTTGGACATGACTTAGAAAGCATCACTAACAAAGATAGTGAAGGTGATGGAATTCCAGTTGAACTATTTCAAATCCTGAAAGATGATGCTGTGAAAGTGCTGCACTCAGTATGTCAGCAAATTTGGAAAACTCATCAATGGCCACAGGACTGGAAAAGGTCAGTTTTCATGTCAATCCCAAAGAAAGGCAATGCCAAAGAATGTTCAAACTACTGCACAATTGCACTCATCTCACACACTGGCAAAGTAATGTTCAAAATTCTCCAAGCCAGGCTTCATAGTATGTGAACCAAGAATTTCTAGATGTTCAAGCTGGATTTAGAAAAGGCAGAGGAGCCAAAGATCAAATTGCCAACATCTGTGGGATCATTGAAAAAGCAACAGACTTCCAGAAAAACATCTGCTTCTGCTTCATTGACTAGGCTAAACCCTTTGACTGTGTGGATCACAACAAACTGGGGAAAACTCTTCAAGAGATGGGAATACCAGACCACCTGACCTGCCTCCTGAGAAATCTGTACGCAGGTCAGGAAGCAACAGTTAGATCATACATGGAACAAAGGACCGGTTCCATATTGGGAAAGGAGTACATTAAGGCTGTATATAGTCACCCTATTATTTAACTTGTATGTAGAGTACATCATGCAAAATGCAGGGCTGGATGAAGCACAAACTGGAATCAACATTTCCGGAACAAATATCAATAACCTTAGATATGGAGATGACACAAACCCTATGGCAGAAAGCAAAGAGGAACAAAAGAGCCTCTTGACGAAAGTGAAAGAGGACAGTGAAAAAGCTGGCTTAAAACTCAACATTCAAAAAACTAAGATCATGGCATCTTGTCCCATCACTTCATGACAAATAGATGGGGAAACAATGAAAACCGACAGATTTTATTTTCTTGCGCTCCAAAATCACTGCAGCCATGATGACGGCAGCCATGAAATTAAAAGGCGTTTGCTCCTTGGAAGAAAAGCTATGACCAACCTAGACAGCATATTAAAAAGCAGAGACATTACTTTGCCAACAAAGGTCCATCTAGTCAAAGCTGTGGTTTTTCCAGTGGTCATGTATGGATGTGAGAGTTGGACTATAAAGAGAGCTAAGCACTGAAGAATTGATGCTTTTGAACTGTGGTGTTGGATAAAGCTCTTGAAAATCCCTTAGATTCAAGAGACGGGAATACTAGAGAGATCCAACCAGTACATCCAACCAGTACAGCAAAGAGATCCAATCAGTACATCCTAAAGGAAATCAGTCCTGAATATGCATTGGAAGGACTGATGCTGAAGCTGAAGCTCCAATACTTTGGCCACCTGATAGAACTGACTCATTTGAAAAGACCCTGATGCTGGGAAGGAGGAGGAGAAGGGGATGACAGAGAATGAGATGGTTGGATGACATCACCGACTCGATAGACATGAGAATTCATGATGGACAAGGAAGCCTGGCATGCTGCAGTTCATAGGATCATAGAGGGTCAGACACGACTGAGTGACTGAACTGAACTGAACTGATGGGAAGAAAACCTGAAAGAGAATATAGGTATATAAGTTCAGTTCAGTTCAGTTCAGTCGCTCAGTCATGTCCGACTCTGCGACCCCATGAATCGCAGCACGCCAGGCCTCCCTGTCCATCACCAACTCCCAGAGTTCACTCAGACTCACGTCCATCGAGTCCGTGATGCCATCCAGCCATCTCATCCTCTGTCGTCCCCTTCTCCTCCTGCCCCCAATCCCTCCCAGCATCAGAGTCTTTTCCAATGAGTCAGCTCTTCACATGAGGTGGCCTAAGTACTGGAGTTTCAGCTTCAGCATCATTCCTTCCAAAGAAATGCCAGGGCTGATCTCCTTCAGAATGGACTGGTTGGATCTCCTTGCAGTCCAAGGGACTCTCAAGAGTCTTCTCAAACACCACAGTTCAAACGCATCAATTCTTCGGTGCTCAGCCTTCTTCACAATCCAACTCTCACATCCATACATGACTACTGGAAAAACCATAGCCTTGACTAGACGGACCTTAGTCAGCAAAGTAATTTCTCTGCTTTTGAATATGCTATCTAGGTTGATCATAGCTTTCCTTCCAAGGAGTAAGCATCTTTTAATTTCATGGCTGCAATCACCATCTGCAGTGATTTTGGAGCCCCCCAAAATAAAGTCTGACACTGTTTCCACTGTTTCCCCATCTATTTCCCATGAAGTGATGGGACCAGATGCCATGATCTTCGTTTTCTGAATGTTGAGCTTTAAGCCAACTTTTTCACTCTCCACTTTTACTTTCATCAAGAGGCTCTTTAGTTCCTCTTCACTTTCTGCCATAAGGGTGGTGTCATCTGCATATCTGAGGTAATTGATATTTCTCCCAGGAATCTTGATTCCAGCTTGTGTTTCTTCCAGTCCAGCGTTTCTCATGATGTACTGTGCATAGAAGTTAAATAAGCAGGGTGACAATATACAGCCTTGATGTACTCCTTTTCCTATTTGGAACCAGTCTTAACTCATTATTATTCTTTAACAAAGGCCCTGGTACCAGTGCTCAGCCCAGCTCAGTGACTAAAGGGATAAGAAGAGAATCATGATGTTTCAAATTAAAAGAACTTAGAACAGGGGTTGACAAATTGTGACCCGAAATGGCCCTCCACCTCTTTTGTAAATAAAGTTTTCTTGGGACACAGACACACTTATTCACTTACACAGTGTCCTTGGCTGCATCTGCTCTACAACAGTAAAGTTGAGTCATTGGGAACCTAAAAGAGCTACTTTTTTGGTCCTTTAGAGAAAAAGTGTGCTGACCCACCTAAAGAGAATGAGGGTAAATTCTTATCACCTAAACCATCTCCACAATCGGTCTTGTCTGAACACCCCCAGGAATGAGACACTCTCTCCCTCCAGAGGCAGCCCAGCCATTTCTCAGATAACTCTAATCTTTAGAAGATTCTTCCTTAAATTGATGTAACCCATCTCCCTGTAACTAAAATCAGAGACCCTCCCCCAGCCTCTCACAGAGAAAGCAAGTTGCCTGCCCAAAGCACACAGTCCCTGGCATAAAAGCCAGGATCCCAGATCACTTCTTCTCCTGTTGTCTCTCCTACTAGACTATAGCTTCCTCCCATCGGAGTTGAGTTCTGAATCACTTTTTTTTAAATTAAAATATGTTCGATCCACTCTATTTCTCAAGACAGAGAAGTAATTAATACACTTAAGGAAAAACTTTTACTTTCCAAAATGATTTTAAGCTTACAGTTTCAGTGCTATTGGAGTAAAACTTCTGCTGTTGACAAAGCTCATCTCTCAAGAATGGCTCATTTAAAAAAATAAAATAAAAGACATTTTCTAAAAAGGTAACTAGAGAGGACAGATAGATAAAATAATTAAGAGCTGGAGCTAAGGGGTCATGCAGACCTGGCTTACAATCACACAGTAAACACGAGACTATCAGTAATCATCTTCTGCAAGCCTCAGTCTTATCATCTGTAAATAGGGACTACAAAACTGCCAATATTATAGGATTATTGTGAAAGTACGGCCATATAATACAAGCAAAGCATTTAGCTCAGTCCTGGCACTGTACATCTGCTCGATAAATATTTCTATTATTACAACTGAAAATATATTTTATGGTTTCTCTTTCTACTATGCCTTCTTTCTACTTTCCTTCCCTTCCCCGAGTTGGCATAAAAATTATTTTTCGTTTCCTCACCTCCAATTAGATATTGATTAGAGTATCTGATTGAGAATGAGCACTTACTAAAAGTAAATAAGTTCTGACATTTTATTTTTATTCTTGAATAAAAATGCTCACCATCCGCCTGAAAATGAGCCGTCACATTTTATTTAACAGCAGAAAAGATTTGTACATTTGGCCCTGCAGGAGCTGAGGAATCTATTTTCATTATAACAAACATTGATTTTGCATTAAAAAGTCTCATTATTTGAGATAATGACTGCTGGGCTCCTTAGTTATTCTTTTGGTTCCTAAATCATTAAAACTCTAACGTTTAAAGAGCAAGTAGGGCTAGGGTGGCTCCCAAATTATCGCCAGTGAGTTGTTCCCTCTGTGCCCCAGCCACAGAGGAGATGCAAGACCAGGAGAGACGCTGAAACACACAAAGCCAAGTCCACCTCTTCCTCTTGCCGTTCCAGAATTCCAAAGTCCAAATTAGGCTCAGTTCCTTCAGAAACTGCTTAGAAAATAAAAAGAGAAACCAAAAAAACAGAACAAAAAACCTTTGGTCTCTGTGTTCATGTTCATTCAGCTCTTTGAACAAATCCAGAGGCTAAAGGAGCTGGGAAGAAGAGAGGAAGTCACACCCAACCCCAGGGCACGGAGTTGGATGGCATATTGGGTGTCCACAGTGGTGGCAGAGAGATGCGGGAGGTCAACCTTCTACCATCAGCAGGGTAAATGTTTGACACCGGGAATATTCCCTAGTGGATGGTTTTCCATGGTTATATTCTCTGATCCTGGGCATTTATGCTGCAGGAGACCCAGCTGGACATCTCATTGGCAAGCCACGTGTGCTACAACTGAGTTTTGTAGAATTTCAACCACATACACCGATTTGGATAATGTATTCTTTCAGAAGCCAGGGCTGAGCTTTAAACAAAGCATAATCCTTCCTGAATATCAATTTCCCCAGGACTGTGAGGAAGGAAAGGAAAAAAAACTCAGAAGCCCGATGCTTGGAGCAGCAGCATTTCCACCCGGGGCTGAGCAGTGGGGACGTCCAGCAGGATTCAGTCTGCAGGTTCATTAACAGGAGCACAAGGAAGGAAGGGTAGGGGGAAAGTGGGGGCGCATCATAAAATATGAAAGGACTTCCTGGAAATTGGCATCAATGTGATTTATTCAATCCAGACCCAAGCTCAACTATTTGAAAATAATTGAATAGTTGATACCCACTGCCACTTGTAAGTGACGGGAACATGGGCTGGGGGTATAATGAAGGGAGATGCTGGGAGGAATTTAAGAAGTCCCAGATCTCAGCCTGCCCAGTCTTATGGAAGAGGAAAGAGAACCCTCCCTGGACCCACCCTAATCACCAATCACTTTTTGTGGGAAGCCCTTTCTTATTCTATTCCTGTCCGCCCAGACGCAGGTTTCTGTAGAGTGATCACCACTGTATGTAAACAATTTTACATCCTACCACTTGTATTTGACATTTTGTTGTAAGCATTTTCTCTTTGCAAAAATTGTTGGCTTTTAAAACATTATATAAGCCCTATATGCCCATGGTAACAAATTAAAGCAATACAGAAATACACTATAGAAATAGAAATAAATGATAAATTTATTTTTAATAAATTGTAGAAAGGGAACATTTACCCTACATATAGACACCTGTCCTCTAAGACTGACATTATTAATAGTTTAAGGCCTGGGTGGGGAAGGGATAAATTAAGAGTTTGTGATTAATAGATATACACTACAATGTATAAAATAGATAAACAACAAGGACCTACTATATAGCACAGGGAACTATATTCTATATCTTGTAATAGCCTATAATGGAAAAGAATATGAAAAAGAATATATATATATATATAACTTTGCTGTACATCTGAAATTAACCCAACATTGTAAAGCAACTATGTGTCAATTAAATAAGAAGGGGGAAAAATGTTTAAGGCTTGTCCTTCCAGATAGTTTTCTATGTCTATAAAAACACACACATACATGTACATAGGTACACTTTAGAACTTCTTTACAGGAAAATATATATAAATTCTGTTTGCAACTCTTTCATGAAACAACATTGTGGATATTTCCAAGACAGTGCATCTAGAGACCCACTTCTATCTTTTCATCCACTGTGTACACCTCATTGCTTATTTTACTTATCGCTGCATTGCCAGGCAATTAGGGTATTTCCAGTGTTTATGACAAGCAGCGCTACAGCATCACCGCACGCACACACACACACACACACACACACACATATATATATATATATGTACACTTGCATAGCAAATGTTTCTGTAGAGTTGATTCCCAGAAAGGAGAGTGCAGGATCTTAGCATGTGACCGACAAGCTTTCTCCATATTGTTTCACGCATCCCAATGATCACTTTTAATATCTGCAGAACCACCTTTTGAATCCAACTTAGCCAACTTGCATAGCAGGGGAAAAAAATTAATCTATTTAAAGCTATCCTGTCTGTAAGTGCCTCCAAGGAGTAGAGTACAAGGAGACTAGTGTGGTGAGCCTGTTAGAGTGTAAAATATGAAACCCTTCCCCCACCAGGGCACAGTCTGGAAATATCAATAGACTGTGAAGCCAAGAGAGAATTGAACTCTGCATGGAAGTTAGAGTCTCCCTGAAGATTTGGGAGAGATGGGAATTTCTGGGAAGAAAAGAATGCCAGCAACTTGGCCAAAAACTTGGGGTCCTTTCCCTTATACAGTGCGGTCTGCATTGAGCTTTCATCAGTGGTGTGCTGGCAGAGGGTCAACACGAACTGATTTGCTTGCTGATTTCCACATTGTAGATACTCCTTCCAAGGTGCAGGCTGACTCCAGGGCAACAATAATTGCCCTAGACTGTCCCGTAAACCACGGCTAGATGTCTTCTCCACCCATCAGCCCTGGGCCAATGGGACTTTCCAGGAGCAGAGGCATCAGACAGGTTCCACCTTGGAGTGAAGCAGTCAGCAAGTGAGGGTGGCTCCTGCAAGGTCCAGGGCTAGGTTCAGAAGCCAACTGCAGTGTAGGCTGAAAGGATGAAAAGCTCCCTTCAGGAATCCATGGGAATGCTTTGGGGGGCTTCATGATGGGAAAGGGGTTTGAGTTATCTTTTGGAGATGTGAAAGAATGATCCCAGAAGGCTGAAGGACATGGAGACCCTGGTGCCTCAC
Organism: Oryx dammah; assembly: GCF_014754425.2. Taxonomy (NCBI): domain Eukaryota; kingdom Metazoa; phylum Chordata; class Mammalia; order Artiodactyla; family Bovidae; genus Oryx; species Oryx dammah. The sequence continues at coordinate 105,556,875 of NW_024070212.1, forward strand.
TTTGGGTTGCTTCCCACTCCCTGCTGTGTCAACTAATCCTGGGTAAGCATCTCTAGCAAGAAGTCAAGACTCTACAAGCTAATCCTCACCCCTTTTCCACCATAGCCCTTCCTCTCCCTACCGACACACTCCCTGCTCCATTGCACCTCACTCCTTCCCAGTCCCAAACGATCACTGCATCCTCCTGACTCCACGACTTGGCCCAGCCCTGCCCTCCTCCCGAGGCTCTTGCCTTCCACCTAAGCTGTCACAGCCATGTCCACCTCTCAAGGTTAGAGTCACACACTCCCTGTTCAAACAAGACTGCAGTAGAATGTGTCTCCTCCTCTCCCAAAGCCCCAGAATGTTTTGTGTAAGTGGCTTCCATAGACAAAACCCCTTGTCTCCGCCACAGGCTGGAGGGCTTCCTGGAGGAAGCAGAATGAAATCACACCTCTGTCCTCAGCATGGCACAACAGTTCCCACAGAGCCAGCACTAATCCGGAGTCACCACCTATGAAGCCTCTCGAACCCTCTGAGTTTTACCCCAGCCTCTGACAACATCCACGTGATGTCACCTGAAAGGTAAAAAAGAACCGTCCTTATACAGGTGGGGAAACCGAGGCTCGAAGAGATTTGGGGCCCTGTTCAAAATCTCAGGGACAAATCCTGGGCTCAGTTCTTCTGACTACAAGCACCACTTCACTTCTACTCACTTCCGCTGCCAGAGGAAGGAAGAATCTACAAGCTGATCCAGCCCAAGTGCTCCTACCTGGGGCCTTGGAGTCCTGGGGATCTGAACACTGATTTCAAGGAGACCCCAGGTGTCCCAGTGCTGAAGAATCCACCTACCAATGCAGAGGATGAGGGCTCGTCCCTGGGCTGGGAAGATCCCCTGGAGAAGGAAATGGCACCCCACTCCAGTGTTCTTGCCTGGAAAATCCCATGGACCAAGGAGCCTGGCAGGCTACAGTCCATGGCGTCGCAAAGAGTCAGACTCCACTGAGCTCACACTCATACCAAACCTCATGTCCGTTTGCACACAAAGGGGAAGGAGGAAATCCTTGCTTCCTTTTGTTTGTTTGCTTACTTGCTTTGTTTTCTTTTTTCTTTTTTTTTTTTTTTTTTTTTTTTGGTTTTAGGGGGAGTTGTTTGCATTAAATGAGGAACCATTGAGGACTCCATCCTCTCACTTTACAGATGAAAAAGCTGAGGCTCAAAGAGGAACGGTGACCTGGCCAAAGACACACAGTGAGTGTGGGGGCTCTAAACTGTGTCAACCTAGCAAAGCTGGAGCTGCTTTTCCTTCCCCTTCATGGCTCTGGGCTGGGGGGCAGCCACAGAAAAATCTGCATGAGATCTGGAGGGTGGAAGTGCAACAGCAGCCACTATTGCAACTCAATCTGTGTGAGATCACAGGCAATGCCACAGCCACCCCACCTGCTGGCTCACCTTGCTGCCTTGGGCCACCCAGCCAGACCCGTGCAACTCAGACTCCACTAGATTTCCTCCTTCAGCTTCCCCAAGCTCTGGGCCAGGTTTGTGTGCAATGTCATGATGAAGCCGGCCAGTTCTGCAGATCACCATATCATCCGCTGGAGTGTTGGAGGCAGTAGGAGATCACCCAGGTTCCAGTGACAGACAGATGTGGGTCCCAGTGTTCCGCCTGGCGGGTTCTAAGTCATCCTTCCAGGTTTCACTTTGTCCTTGCTCACTTCCTCTTCCTGCCATCTTTCCTTTCTGACTGCCAGCCCTACTGACCTCCAGACATGTGTGTCCAGACTGACATCACTGCCCACCAGCTGCCGTGATCACAAAGGGCTTCATTCTCAGCAGAGAGTCCTCAGATCACCTACAGTGGGTCTTTTGTTCTGATGGGCCCCTAACACACAGTGAACTCACTGCAGTCGAGAGCCTGAGTTCCTGCCCCTGCTCCTGGCTTCTCTCACGAGCTGGAAAGGTGGTCTGAGCCCCAGACCCCAGGCTGGGTCCATCAAGATCACTGCCTCCGTCTACACCTCTCGGGGCTGTTTCCCCAGGCCAGTGGCCGAGGGAGACACTTGTGTCTGGCCAGTGCCCCAGACCATGTGCTCTGCTCCTGCCAGGCTCCAGGGCTGCCCAGTCCTGCAACTCTCTCTGTAAGGCCCTCAGAGGACTGGATGGGAGTTGGGGAAGGATGCCTTGTCTTGGCTTCACATCCTCCCCCAACTCAGTCGGGGCCTTTGAAGGCTATTTATTTCTCCTGGTCCCCAGGCCTACAACCTCTGAGCAGCTTCGGATGCCTGCTGTCCCCAGGGCTCTATTAATCAGACAGTAAAGATGTCACACTACCAGTTTGGCCATTGCCCAAGCAAGCCCTGGGCTGGCCCTTCCTCGCAGTCACTGCATCCTGCATGCTGAGCTGGGACTTATTACTGCTCCCCACTTCCTGGACTCCCGCCATCTGTAGCAGGACAGAATTTCTCCACAGCATGGCACTGAGCTAGCGATTCCAGGTCAGCTGTTCTCTCCTTCCCTCGTCAGTCCCTCCTCCCACGGGAAGGTCTCTGGGAGTCCAGGGCCTCTCCTTTTTCAGAAGTGTTTCTGAGGGAAAAGGGCATTAGGGAAGCTAGGGAAATAAATGCATCTGGATTCAAGCTTCTCCATGGGCACTTACTAGCTGTGCAACCTTCGAAAAGTCATATAACCTCTCTGAGCCTTAGATGACTTGTCCATAAAGTAGGAATGTTGTGAGGATTAAATAAGTTACTGCATAGACAGCACAAAGGCCAGGCTGTGGCACATGAGACACTCTGCAAATGAAAGCCATTGTTGTTACTATTATTGCTATTGTTTTCTTTAAATCATTATAGTCACTACACTGTGCTCTTGAGGATGGTAACTGTTGTCCAACGTGTTCTCACCAGTGCGTAGAAACGCAGGGTTGAATGAATGAATAGATGTTCATTGGCCAGCCTCAGTGTATGCCACAGATAAAGCTCCTAGGACTAAAGAACGTTTAGAGATTTCAGTAGCTGAGGTTCTACTAGAGCCACTTGGGTTGTATAACTATCTGGGTTGCCTAACTATCTGGGTTGCACCCTCTTTGAGTTTTTTCTTTGACCACTTGCTGACTCCCAGTCCACTAGTGGAGACTGCATGGAATTCCCCCAAAGAGTAAGAAACCCTCCCCCTGACAGGGGCACAGACCCCAGCCACACGTCCTGGCACAGCACCCACAATTAGGGCAGCTCTGACCCAGAGCACAGCTCTGCTTCACAGCAGAATGCAGAGTCCAGTCCAAGTAAAAGGCAGACCCTATTAATATCCGCCTTTGAATAGAGGACACCAAGGTACAGAAGTAACCTGCCCAAAGTCATATGGCTAGCACTAAAAGTAGGATTCAAACCCACCTATTGCCTCTCAGATACATATTATATACAGAACTCATATACTCTGTAAGGTAGCTATGAATATCTTTACATACAGATACAGAAACAGGCTTAGAGAGGGTTAGTAACTCGACTGAAGCCACACAGCTAACCCAGTGAATTTACATCTTATGTAAAAAGATGCAAAGCTAAAAGCTCCAGAGTCCAAATTGCTCTTGAAACCCCCTAAATGGTAGACACAGTTTTCTTTTTATATAGCCCAGTGCTGTGATTTTTACACAAACATGCTCAAGTTTGAGAACTAATGAGCTGGGCTGAAGGAAGGACCAGAAGGGAAGTCTGTGTGTGAAGATGTCAGGACATCAAATCGTTAAACCGTTTAGCCACTTAGATAATCATTAGGCCCCTGGCCCAAATAAGGCAGGGAATAGGATTCTAAGCATTCCTGCCAGATTCACTCAATTGCAATTTAACGCTGGTGCCCTTTGGTGTTAATATATGTGAACAGACTTCATTGAGGAACTATTTAATGAGTAACATATATAAAAGCACCTTGCCTTTCCAAATGAGTGTTGTAGCAATATTTTGTGGCCTCCACTGACCAGCAATCATTGTCAGGACCTTAAAGGTTGAGCTTCTGGTTCCTTACCATATAGGGGAGGGGCGCAGTGGGGCAACTTGAAGCTGAATGTGACTCCTCTGGACAGCTGACTCCAGGACCCAGGATATCTGTCTGTGTGCTGTGCATAGCCCCTGTGCTAGGGGGAAAAAAAAAAACAACACAAACAAAAAAAAACACCTACCTTTAGCCATGGAGCTAAAACCTGGTGATGACCTGAACCAGAACTGGGCTTCCCTGGTAGTTCAGAGAGTAAAGAGTCTGCCTGCAATGCATGAGACCTGGGTTCAATCTCTGGGTTGGGACTATCCCCTGGAGAAGGGAACGGCTACCCACTCCAGTATTCGTGCCTGGAGAATTCCACGGACAGAGGAGCCTGGTGGGCTACAATCCATGGGATCACAAAGAGTTGGACACAACTGAGCAACTTTCACTGAAGCAGAATAGTTGATTCTAGAATCTCATGACACTTCTGTTCCTCCGGGTCCTAAAACCAGGGAAGGTCCTCAAACACAGGCCTCAGATACAAGGAGAAGAAGACAGAAGAGGATGAGTTGGTTAGAGAGCATCAGCGACTCAATGGACATGAATTTGAGCAAACTCTGGGAGATAGTGAAGGACGGGGACGTCTAGCGTGATGCAGACCATGGGGGCGCAAAGAGTCAGACATGACTTAGCAACTGAACAACAACAAAAAACAGCACCTTCACTGAGTGACAATATTCACCAACTCATGTGATTACTTCCCTTTTTCTCCAGGGAGAGAGACTGAGGCTCAGAGGCTGCAGGACTCCCCACACCACAGAAGATCAGCAGTGAAAGAAGTTAGGACTCAGATGTCACTCCCAGCGAGGTGTCCTTCATGCCTCGAAATGCTGCCTTCTGGGTCACAGGATATCCGCAGGTGGATTTGATCTGTGGTCATCTATGTGGATGCACAGCGTTCTGTGGGAGCTGGCTCCCCAGGGGAACAGGGCGATGATGGAGAAAAGGATGAGGATAGCCTAGGGGCTGAAGACACACTGGGGGGGATGGAGTGGTCTGAGCCCTCTGAGCCCAGGAAACTGATCCCACAAGTGGGGCCCCCAGAGGCAGTTTCCTGCAGCGACACAAAGTGAACAGGAGACCACTCGAGGCCACTGCATCTTCCTCTAGCCTTGCCTTTGTCCCACATGCATCCGGCACTCTATGCCTAGCTCTGGAACAGCCTGACAGGCATGGGGAGCGGCGATGAGCGATGGTCTTCCTTTCTAAGGGCATTTCTCCTACCTCATTTCATTTCCTCCACACCACCACCCTGAGTTGGTAACTCATGATTGCATTTTACAGATGGAGTACCGAGCTCAACGTGGGGCTGCTTGCATACAACCTTCTGTGTCCACTCAGTGGCACAGCTGAGAATCCAGACCCGTCTTGGAGAGCAGAAGCGGAACTCAGTAAGGCGTGGTATCCCACGTGGCTGCGGGGATGGTCCTCCTCGGGCAGGCAACTAGACTGATGGCAAGTTCCCCCTGATGGTGAGTTCCTCCAATGCTGTAACCCCCTCCCTGCCAGGCCTTGTGCCCGCTGCTCCGGGTGCAGGGGGGAGCGAGGCTGGGCGCTAATTTACACTTGTTTAACTACAGCTGCCGCCCTCCTGCCATGTGTCTCCCCGCCATTTATTGCGCTTTCCAAAGCCCTGCCCGGCACTCAGGGGCATTTCCTGCCTGCACTAATGGAGGAGAATAGACGCATTATATGTGAATAATGGATTATGATGATACAATTTGGGTCTCTTAGCTCTCACCGAGCCTAGGCTGGCCTTGCATTATTGATAACTTACACACACCTTCCCGAGCGTGTTTATGTAAATATTTAATAGGGAAAGCAAGTTAACCCATTGGTTTCAACCATTCCAGAGTGTTGGAAGTAAAGGCTGTGAGGGCAACGGCAGGAGGAGATGATGAGTTAGGTCCCTTTGGAAAAGCCAGAAAGTTCCCAAGATGCTTGCTTAGTCACAAGAAGTGTGTGGTCTCAAAGTTCATGGCTTCCCAAGAACTGAGAGAGAAGGGTAGGTACGCCTCACCGTGGGAAGCCCCACCTGGGGTTGAGAAGACCCGTGGCCAGCAGAGCACACTCGAGAAGGTTGGGAGCAGGCAGGTTCAGACTACTGGAATGCGGCAGCGGAAGGAAGGTCTCCCTGCTGAATTAACAGGACCATTGCTTCCCACTTTGCAAAGCTGATTTCCTGTTCACTCACACGGCTTCCGCTTTTCACACTCCATTTCCTATTGGAAGACGATGCTTAAGAGAGGCTGCCTGGGTTGCAGCCTGGGCTCCTCCACTACTAGCTGGATGGAAAGTTAGTTCATATCTCCGGGTACCAGGTCTCACATCCGTAAGATGGGGAGGTAAACGTACTTATCTCATAGGCACTCACAGGTTGCTGTGAGAATCCAATGAGAAAACGTATCTGAAGTGGTTTGTGTGGCACCCAGTACACAGGAGAGGCCCATTGCTAACCTGTGATTGTCTATAGAGATTTAAGATTCACATGCTTTCACATAGGTCTTAGAGTAAATGCCATGGTATGTGTTAACTGGTAGGGTTCCTTAGTAGGATGGAAAATAGTTGTGCATCTCAGATGCATGGAAATATGGCCATTATTTTGCTAATATTGTTTCTGGCGAGCAGGCCACTTTCTCCCCTCGAGGAAGTCATGAGAGTGGACATGTGCCCCATCTGCTAATGCAGAGGGTACAGGAGACCCCCCCAACCCCCACCACCAGCACCCTGGCCTTGGACATCTCCCTCATTAGGTTCATCTCCCCCAAACCCTCTTCTCAGGTTGCCATTGACAACCTGCCATTCTCCAAGCCCACTTCCCTGAGCTGCCAAATCTTCACACACGCTGCCTCCTCTACCTGAATTTCCTTCTTTGCAGCATGCGGTTTAGTCTTACCTCCTCCACGAAGCCTTCCCTGCCTCGTGAATGAGCTCATCTTATAACTGAAATGCTGGTGTGTCCGTATGCCCACCCAGCAGATTTGCAGGTCCAAGGTCCCAGGAGGCAGGGCTATGACAAAACACTCCTACAGTCATCAGCTCCAGCACATGGAGACCCAGGCTGGGTACTAATGAGAAGCCAGCTGGGCACTAAAAGGTAATAGTCTGTGCTCTTGAGGGAAGAGACAGACAATTACACTAGAGGCAAGAAATTCTAGTGTGCAAGAAGATGGTAAGCACGATAGAGGAGGGCCTATGCAATAAGGAATACTGGGAGTGTATGTCTAAGTAGGATGGTCAAGGTCAGCCTCCCTAAGCAAAGGTCTGAGGGGAGTGAGGGAGTGAGCCATGGATATCTGGGAGAAGAGGGAATAGCCAGGACAAAGACCCTGATACGGGAGGGTGCAGGAGTTCAAGGAAAAACCAGGTGGGTGTGGCTGCCACAGATGGAGGAAGGGCTTCGCAAAGGGGAGGTTTTGATCATGTAGAGCCTGGTGACCTTGGTCAAGGCTATTCCCCCTGCTATATGGGTTGGGGCAGTACTGGGGGATTCCAAGCAGAGGAGTGATGGGATCTGACTTTATTTTAGGGGGTGTGGGGGGAGCATAGAGCAGAGGGGGCAAGTATCAGAACCTGGACACCCATTAAGAGATTATAAAAATTCAGGTAAGACAAAATGATGCCTCGTTCTAGGATGGGGCAGAGTGGGGGGTGGTGGGGGTGGTGGTGAGAGAGAGCCAGATGTTTGGGTTTTAACAGAGGTGGAAGGTGGAGCTGAGCAAATGGTTGAACACTTGATGTAAAAGAAAGAGCAGAATCAAGGACAAGTCCAGGCAACATCAATGACTGGAAGGATAGAGTTGCCATTGACCGAGGTGGAGACAGTGGTGGGTGGGGCAGGTTTGTGGGGGAAAGATCAGGAATTCTGTTTGGGTTGTGTCATTAGACATGCTAGATTTGGGGTGTCTATAAGATGTCTCAGGGGAGGGCTGAAATGAGCACATGGACCCTGGCGTCTAGATTTCTAAGTGAGAGGCCCAAGCTAGGCTTATAAATATGAGTCATCAGATGGATGAGGTCACATGGGAGAGAGTGTAAAGAGAAACACAGACACTGCTATGAGTAGAGGTAGCGGAGGGAGGAGAACCAGCAAAGGAGACAGTGAAGAGGCAGCCTATGGGGTAGGAGGAAAATTTATTTGTTGAAATGTCACTGCATTGGAGTGCAATAAATTATAATCAAATAGCTACCATTAATTGAACATTCACTGTTAGACACATCACATATAATTTCTCCCTTAATCTTGACAATTTTCTTGAGATCTCTAGTCGTCCCCATTCTGTTGTTTTCCTCTATTTCTTTGCATTGATCGCTGAGGAAGGCTTTCTTATCTCTTCTTGCTATTCTTTGGAACTCTGCATTCAGATGCTTATATCTTTCCTCTTCTCCTTTGCTTTTCGCTCCTCTTCTTTTCACAGCTATTTGTAAGACCTCCCCAGACAGCCATTTTGCTTTTTTGCATTTCTTTTCCATGGGGATGGTCTTGATTCCTGTCTCCTGTACAATGTCATGAACCTCCATCCATTGTTCATCAGATACTCTATTTATCAGATCTAGTCCTTTAAATCTATTTCTCACTTCCACTGTATAATCATAAGGGATTTGATTTAGGTCATACCTGAATGGTCTAGTGGTTTTCCCCACTTTCTTCAATTCAAGTCTGAATTTGGCAATAAGGAGTTCATGATCTGAGCCACAGTCAGCTCCCAGTCTTGTTTTTGCTGATTGTATAGAGCTTCTCCATCTTTGGCTGCAAAGAATATAATCAATCTGATTTCGGTGTTGACCATCTGGTGATGTCCATGTGTAGAGTCTTCTCTTGTCTTGTTGGAAGAGGGTGTTTGCTATGACCAGTGCATTTTCTTGGCAAAACTCTATTAGTCTTTGCCCTGCTTCATTCTGCATTCCAAGGCCAAATTTGCCTGTTACTCCAGGTGTTTCTTGACTTCCTACTTTTGCATTCCAGTCCCCTATAATGAAAAGGACATCTTTTTTGGGTGTTAGTTCTAAAAGTTCTTGTAGGTCTTCATAGAACTGTTCAACTTCAGCTTCTTCAGTGTTACTGGTTGGGGCATAGACTTGGATTACTGTGATATTGAATGGTTTGCCTTGGAAACGAACAGAGATCATTCTGTCATTTTTGAGATTGCATCCAAGTACTGCATTTTGGACTCTTTTGTTGACCATGATGGCTACTCCATTTCTTCTAAGGGATTCCTGTCCACAGTAGTAGATATAATGGTCATCTGAGTTAAATTCACCCATTCCAGTCCATTTTAGTTTGCTGATTCCTAGAATGTCAACGTTCACTCTTGCCATCTCCTGTTTGACCACTTCCAATTTGCCTTGATTCATGGACCTAACATTCCAGGTTCCTATGCAATATTGCTCTTTATAGCATTGGACCTTGCTTCTATCACCAGTCACATCCACAAAGCTGAGCGCCGAAGAATTGATGCTTTTGAACTGTGGTGTTGGAGAAGACTCTTGAGAGTCCCTTGGACTGCAAGGAGATGAGCCCTGGGATTTCTTTGGAAGGAATGATGCTAAAGCTGAAACTCCAGTACTTTGGCCACCTCATGCAAAGAGTTGACTCATTGGAAAAGACCCTGATGTTGGGAGGGATTGGGGGCAGGAGGAGAAGGGGACAACAGAGGATGAGATGGCTGGATGGCATCACGGACTCGATGGATGTTAGTTTGACTGAACTCCAAGAGTTGATGATGGACAGGATGGCCTGGCATGCTGCGATTCATGGGGTCGCAAAGAGTCGGACACGACTGAGCGAATGAACTGAACTGAACTGAATCCTGACAATTAGGAATTCTCATTTTAGAGATAAGGAAACTGAGTCTCAGAAAGCTTAAACCGACCAAGATTTCATGGCTGATCATTACCCAGCAGCAATAAACCCAACCTTCAGCCCAGCTCAACTAACATTTCTTTTTCATTCCTGAGAAATGGGTGTTGTTTCTAGACATTATTTTATTTAATGTTCTCAGTGCCCTCATGCTGCAAAGAAGAGGTCATTTCCATCCATTTTACAGATGTGGAAACTGAGGCTTAGAGTCTCACTGAGTAACCTACTCAAAATTACCCAAGGAGGAAATGACTGGCAGGGATTGGAATGCTGGTCTCCTGTCTTGCTTGGACACTTGGGGTTCTCCCAAGTCTGCGTTTGGAGAAGGAAACAGGGTTGAGGGATTAACAGTGGCTTCTCAGCTTGAATTCCTATGCCTCTTCTAAGGACCAGATGTCGGGCTGGTGCCACAGGGCCCTGCGCTGAGCCCTAGGCTGGGAGCAGAGAGGGAGAGCTCTCCATTACCAAAGCCCAGGCTGACTGCTCCCAGGGAGTTCCCTTCCTCCCCGCCTGCCCAGCATCTGCCCTCCGCCAGCCCCTGCCTGGTTGCCAGATGTGCCAGCTGTGGCTCTTCTCCATGGAGGGCCTCATTTATTAATTAACGTGGACGCCAAGGGGGTAACTTCTCAGGCCCAGCCTCAGAGCAGATCTTGGCACATTTTTCAGACTTTGTTTAATAATTTATCATCTTTTAATCATAAAAATAATTAGCACAAGAGCAATAATCTGTGCTCTGCTGAGAGCAGACTGGCAGAGGAGTTTTCAGACGGTGCCAGGCCCCCAAGAACTGAGCTTTGGCAGAGGGGAGAGGGATGGGCTGACTCAGAGCCCACTGTCCACTCCAGTGCTGGCCTCTGGGAGTCAGGGTGGCAGAGATGCTGCCTGGCTTTGGCAGGGACTCGCCGACCCACGTTTCCTAAGAACCTGAGGTTCCTGCTCCTCTCTGATCTGACTAACCGGCCGATCTCCTAAGTTCCTTCTCTCCAAGTCTTAATTTTCCCATCTATAAAATAGGAGTTAGACTAGCTGATCCATAAGGGTCCTTTGTGCTTCCCAGGTGGCACTGGTGGTAAAGAACCCACCTGCCAATGCAAGAGACAGAAGAAATGCAAGGTCAGTCTCTGGGTTGGGAAGATCCCCTGGAGGAGGGCATGGCAACCCACTCCAGTATTCTTGCCTGGAGAATCCCACGAGCAGAGGAGCCTGGCGGGCCAGAGTCCAAGGGTTGCAAAGAGTCGGACACAACTGAAGGGAATTAGCACACACACACGCAAGGGCTCTTTTGTTCAAGAAGCCATGATCCAATGAGGCAGCAAATATAGAAGCAGTTAAGAGAATGAGCTGGAGGGCCCACGAGGCCATGAAGCCTCCTGCGGACTCCTCGGCCTCCCCCAGCTACTCACAGGGCCCTGGGAACAAGATTCGGTTCTGTCGCACCTGAGCTGTGTGGCCAGAAGCAAGTCCCTTCCCCTCTCTGAGCTGACCCATCTGAAGAGTAGGAGTGATCATTCATACCCTTCGGGGAGGATGCAAGCCAGGGTGGGGCAAGGCTCACCCCCTGGAGACACTGACCCCATTCTGCTCTGATTCAGCTGCAACTACCTGTCGAGACTGCTGGGCTGGGGAGCAGTCAGGGCTGTCCCTCCTCTGTCTGGATGCCCCCACTCCCCAGGTAGTGAATAAACAAGCTACCTGTCCTGCCAATGCCGGGGACCTGTCTGGAGGTCATTTCACCCATGCAAGCAGACACATTCTCTCCCAGGTAACAGCAGAGTCTGGTAACTCTAGGAAAGGCTACAGCAGTCCACAAAGGCAACTCAGCCTCACCCTGTGGGGCCGTGGACACACTACTTGGCCTCCAGATGCCTCAGTCTCATCATCTATAAAATAGGTACCCTGTCTGAGATGGGAGGCCCCAGAGGGAGACCCCAGAAGGTGGCCTGGAGAAGAATCCAAGAGACAGTCGCTCCTTTGGGATGAGATCCAGATTCTCCAACAGGCAGTAGAGAACTGAGCCAGGAAAGGGCTGCAGGCCAACCAAGGGTGAGTCCAACAAGCCGGTGACCACTGTGGGCCACCAGGGCTCAGACCTGCTGGTGACATCTCAAGGGTCAGAGCTGTTTACAAACCTGTTTGTCTACAAACTACAAACCTCCGGCCTCCTGGTTTTTATTTTTTTATTTGGCTGCACCCGGTCTTAGTTGCAGCATGCAGTATGTTTCATTGTTGCAGACGGGCTTCTCTCTAGTTGGTGGCACATGGACTCTTTAGTTTGTGGCATACAGGCTTAGTTGCCCCTGGACATGTGGAGTCTTAGTTCCCTGACCAGGGATCAAACCTGAGTCCCCTGCATTGCAAGGTGAATTCTTCATCGCTGGGACCAGCAGGGAAGTCCCCTGATTTTATAAATAAAGTTGTAGTGGCATCCACACCGCCAGGTCCATTCATTTATGTGTCATCTGTGACTGCTTTTCTGTCTCAATGACAGAATTGAATAGTTGAAACAGAGACCACATGCCCTAAAACTATCTGGCCCTTTGCAGAAAAGGTTTGCCAGCCCCTGATCCAGGACAGAGCACAGAACCCAGCTCAGAGCTGTCCACCCTAAAGGAGGGAAAGCTGGGCTGTTTTTCCACCAACTCCAGTCCCTAGTTGGCTGCTCCCAGGGACCCTCACAACTACCCACCCCAACACACACACTCAGTTCTGGGGTGACACACTCTCCACCAGACAGACCTCTCAGGAGAGTCAAGGATGGGGAGGAGATGGGGGACCAGGAGCCAAGGGCTTCTGCCCCGACACTTCACTGAGCCATGGTGAGGACTAGACGAGCTCGCACTTCAAGTACTAAGTACTGAGTACTAAGTATTAAGTACTGAGAATAGGGAGTGCTCCCCAACATTAGGCAACCGTGACCATCACTGTCCGCCCCTAACCCGTCGTTCCTGGCTCATTACAAAATGTGCGGCCTTTCCCTCCTCGCTCAGCCTCTGCCTGCCTGCCTGCCTCGGGCACTGCTCATTTCTGAGCCCCGCATCCCTGGTCCTGCAGAGAGAGCTCTTCTCCAGGCCCAGCTCTACCTGTCTGGTCAGATGGCTCCAGCATCAACCCCTCAGGAAAGCCTGCCTCTCTGGCTCTCTTCCAAGGCCAACTGTGATTCTGCACCCCCGCCCCCAGACCTTGTGAGCTCACGCTCTCGGACTCTGTCCTCCAGTCTGAGTTTTGGACCAACCCTGGAAGGACTGTCATCTGGTCTGCATCCGAGCAGCTCCTGCTTTCTCCCCTAGTCAGGTCTTCCCACCTCCAGCCTCCCCCATCGTGGTCCTTCTGCCTTTCCTCTGCTGTCCCTTTCAGGGGCTTTCGGTTCCGACTGGACCCCATCCTTGCTGGGGAGTATTCTGGGCAGTCAGCTCTGGGTCCTTCCTGAAAAAGACACAAGCAACTGTGTTTGGCTGGGATAACTGGGGCTCAGTGGAGGCTGCGATCCGGGTTCAGTCTGCTCAGCTTAAAACCAGGGCCAGCCGGGTAGCAGCCAGAGTTGGTACTCAGTCTGGGTTTCTGTTCAGTCTGAACAGAACTCAGGAAAAGCTTAGACTCAGGGGCAGGTCTGTACAGAGGCAAGATCCAGGGGTCAGTCTAACCACAAAGCGCCACACACCCATCTGGTTTATCTAACAGTCCAGCCCAGGCCACAGCATCCGCCCCTTGGCTCACCTCCCTGGCCGTGTCCGGGAGCCTCCAGCCTTTCCCTCCCCCGGGGGCGCCTGCCTTCCCACGCGCGTGTACACCCTCCTGGCCAGGCAGTGAGGATCCCCAGGTCCATCTGTCTGCTGAGCTGTTGTGGGAACCGAGCTCTGAGAATGGGCCCGAGCCTGTCTCCCTCCGGAGCCTGCCTCCAGACTGTTGGCGTTCACGGCTCTGCCTCGCAGCCTCCGAGCTGGGCTCGCGCTGCTGAGTCCAAAAGCCGTCCACTGCTCAGTTCCAGCCAGGCACCAAGCGCTCCCCAGATGGGCAGGGACCGCACCATGCCTGCCTGCCTCCTGCCTCAGGCACTGCTCGCTCCCTGCCAGGGGCCCAGAGGAGGTGCCCACTCCTCGGCTCACAGCCCAGGGGGCCACGCAGGGTCAGGCAAAGGCAGGGAGCCAGGGCCAGCCCCAGGACCCTGAGCACCATCTAAGCAGTGATTCCCTCCAGCCCAGAAGCTGACCCTGGAGAGGCTTGGCCTTTCCCTGACTAGGTGCTCTTTAGCTCCTGTCCTCTGGCCACAGAGCTGCCCAGATGACCTTGGGAACCCAAGATGAGCCATGGTCAGCGTGCTCTCTCAGAGCATCCGTCTGAGAAGCTCCAGGCAGCGTGGGGTTTCAATATTGGGCAAATTTTCAAGTTGCATGAACTTAGATAAATCACCCTGTGCCTCAATTTCCTATTTATAAATGAGCACAGTAATCCCCAGCTCACAGGTTGGACATGCTCAGCTGCTCAGTCATGCCCGACTCTTTGTGACCCCATGGACTGCAGCACACCAGGCTCCTCTGTCCATGGGATTTTCCGGGTAAGAATACTGGAGTGGGTTGCCACTTCCTCCTGCAGGGGATCTTCCCAACACAGGGATCAAATCAGCATCTCCTGAGACTCCTGCATCGCAGGCAGATTCTTTACAGATGAGCCATCAGGGCAGACTTTACAGGTTGTAGTGAGAGAAATAAATTAAAAAGTAGAAAGCCCCTGGCATAAGAGAGAGCTTGTAGTGATGCCTGTCCTATTTGTCTGCTCAGCACCTCTTCTTCTAGTCCCAGCATCCCCTTCCGACTTTGAACTGGCCCTTCTCCATGACACATGGGTCTGACGGGGTGGCCAATTCTGAGACTTGGTCTGCTTGACCCAGAAAGTAGGCCCAGCTGACTCACAGGTGGAAGCTGAACAGAGGGGGCGAGAGAATGAATGAATCGCCATCCTACTGACATCACTCAGAATTTCTGGAATCTGACCAGACCCCACACTGAACCACCAGGTCACTGAGCCAATAAATCCCTTTTAGCTGAAGCTGTTGGATTTGGCTTTCTGTCCCTGGCAACAAGTTTCAGAAACAGAGTGTAAGCATGTGTTATGGTCAACAGCCTTGATCTGAAGCCAGACCGCTGGGGTTCAGATTTCATCTCTGCTACTCATTAGTAGTGTCCCAACTTCATGGTGGTCAATTTCCACATCTGTAAAATTGGGGTGATACTGGTGTCCACCTTCCAGGATTGTTGTGAGGAGTCAGTGAATGAATTTGTGTACAACACTTAGAACAATTCCCAGCACACAGTAAATACCATGTAAGTATTTGCTGCTGCTGCTGCTGCTAAGTCACTTCAGTCGTGTTCAACACTGTGCAGCCCCATAGACGGCAGCCCACCATTTACCTTCTCCAAAGTATTTGCTAGTGTATTATTAAATTCTTTGTTCAGTGGTTAAGAACCCCCCCACCCCGCCAATGCAGGGGACACCTGTTCAATCCCTGGGCCAGGAAGATCCCACATGGCATGGAGCAACTAAGCCCATGCACCACAACTACTGAGCCCAAGTGCCACAACCACTGATGCCCATGCCCCTAGAGGCCGTGCTCCACAGCAAGAGAAGCCACCCCAGGGAGAAGCCCACGGTCTGCAGCCAGAGTAGCCCCCACTTGCCGCAACTAGAGAAAGCCCTCACAGCAACAAAGACCCAGCGCAGCCAAGACAAGAGCTTCACCTCTCTGTGCCTCAGTTTTCTCATCTGTAAAATGGGGATGATGGTATAGTGGGGAATAATGGCTGCTACTTCACAGGGTTGTTACCCCAAATTGTTCCCCCTCCAGCATCACTGATTAAAACACCCAGTCTCTGATTATAATCTCTTCTCCTTCTTCGCCAGTTTCACTAAGGTCCTTCTTTAACTTCACCAAGACCTCAGGTCCATCAACCTCTTTAACTCTCTCCCCATCTGTCAGTCCTCTCTTTCTTCACTTCCTCCTTTATCTAGCATGGATCCCATGTTGTTATTGTTGTTGTTTAGTCACTAGGTTGTGCCCGACTCTTTGCGACCCTTGGACTGTAACCTGCCAGGCTCCTCTGTCCATGGGATTTCCCAGGCAAGAATATTGAAGTGGATTGTCATTTCTTCCTCAGAGCATCTTCCTAACCAAAGGATCGTACCTGCATCTCCTACACTGGCAGGTGGATTCTTTACCACTGAGCCACCAGGAAAGCCCACAGATTCCATACATTTCATCCTTTTTGGACACTCTTGCCAATACCCTGAAACTCTCCTCCCCATTACCTTTTCTGTACCTATTCATCAAAACCCCAGTCTCAGATGAACCCAACCCTCTGCTCTCTCTGTGCCACACACAAACCTACAAATTCACCATCACCCACTTTCCATGCCTCGTCAGCCTTTCTCCATCAACTTCCTCTTCTGCTTTCCATGACTATTCAGACTTTTCCCAGTCTCCTCAAAGCTCTGAGTTACTTTCCTCTTTCCCACTCCCATCAGATGACCTCATCTCTCCTTTCACTGAGGGAATGGACATCATCAAAAACAAACCTCACCTACAAACCTATCTACATGGTACCCATTCTCTCCCCCTCTCAGATGCTAGATGAGGGGTCTTTCCTCCTACCTCCTCCTATGTTTTGGAGCCCCTCCTCTCTCACCTTCTCAGGAGTCCCACTTTGTTATTCCTCCTCCCTCTTCTGTATGCATATACTTCCTCTTTTTTTCCCCCTTTGGCTGTACTGGGTCTTCATTACAGGCTTTCTCTAGTTGCATTGTGCTGGTTTTTCTAGTTGTGGCCCATGGGTTTAGTTGCCCCAGGCATGTGGGATCTTAGTATCTTCCCTGCTGGCTTCACAGTAAAGAATCTGCTGCAAAACAGGAGAGTGAGTTCAATCCTTGGGTCGGAAAGATCCCTCTGGAGAAGGAATGGCAATTCACTCCAGTATTCTTTCTGGAAAATCCCATGGACAGAGGAGCCTGGTGGGCTACAGTCCACGGGATCACAAAAGAGTAGGACACAACTTAGTGACTACACACACACACTCATGTGGGATCTTAGTTCCCAGACCAGGGATCAAACCTACGTCTCTTGCATTGGAAGACAGATTCTTAAACACTGGACCACAGGGAAGTCCCCAGGTACTTCCTCTTAAGAGAATGAAAAGAATGTTTCTTATGACATTTAAAGTTTAAATCTCTCCATTGGATAAACCCTTCATTGGCTACCTTGTTGGTCAGTTGCTCGGTGGTGTCCAACTCTTTGTGAGCCCATGGACGGTAGCACGCCAGTCTTCCCTGTCCTTCACTATGTCCCAGAGTTTGCTCGAACTCATGTTTGTGGAGTTGGTGATGCCATCCAACCATCTTATCTTCTGTTGCCCCCTTCCCCTCCTGCCCTCAATCTTTCCCAGCATCAGGGCCTTTTGCAATGAGTCAGCTCTTTGCATCAGGGGGCCAAAGTATTGGAGCTTTAGCATCAGTGCTTCCAATGAATATTCGGGGTTTACTTCCTTTAGGATTGACTGGTTCTATCTCCTTGCTGTCCAAGGAACTCTCCAGAGTCTTCTCCAGCACCATAGTTCAAAAGCATTAATTCTTGACTACATGTCTCCCTCTAGTTACAGGTCTATATCGCTCCCTGCCTTCAAAGCCAAACTGCTTGAAAGAGTTGTCTTTATGTATTTCCTCAGTGTAAGTTAATGGTTAGGAATATGAGCACTAGAGCCAGACTTAGGTTTGAATTCTGGTTCCACTCCAAGCCAGGGTTTCCCTGGTGGCTCAGACGGTAAACAGTCTGTGTGCAGTGTAGGAGACCCAGGTTCAGTCCCTGGGTCAGGAAGATCCCCTGGAGAAGGAAATGGCAACCTGCTCCAGTAGTCTTGCCTGGAAAATCCCAGGGACAGAGGAGCCTGGCAGGCTACAGTCCAAGGGGTTGCAAAGAGTTGGACACGACTGAGCAACTTCACTCCACTCCTTGCCAGCTGTGTGACCTCAGGAAAAGTACCTAACCTCTCTGAGCCTCAGTTTTCTCTTCTATAAAATGGAAATAACTGCACACTTCAAAGAGTTGTTGTGAGGATTAAATGTAGAGCACTTAGAAAGAGCCTGCCCTTGGTAGGAGTTTATATCCTATAGTCTTTGTTTATTGTTGTTCTTGCTATGCTGATTATTTCCTCACCTCTGTTCACTCCTCTACTCACTAATCTGATCTCTTCGCCTTCAGTTCAGTTCACTCAGTCATGTCCGGCTCTTTGGAACCCCATGGACTGCAGCATGCCAGGCCTCCCTGTCCATCACCAACTCCCTGAGTTTACTCAAACTCATGCCCACTGAGTCAGTGATGCCATCCAACCATCTCATCCTCTCATCCTCTCTTTGCTTTACTCCACCCAAACAGCTCTGGCTAAAGATACTAAGGGTCTCTTCTCTAAATCCATAGGGCAACTTCCCATCTTTTTACTTGACATCTTAGCAAATTGATCATTTCTTCCTTCCTCAAACATTCTTTTCCTTTGACTTCTCTGAGGATGTCTTTCCAGTTTCCATTGACATTTTATCCCCCTATCCCAGCCATAGGTTTGGGTGACATTGCTACGGGTCACTTTTTACCCTCCATGAGCCAATGTCTCCCCATTATATATCTCCAACCTAAGACTGCCCTCTGACCTTACAGGCAGTTTCCTACTCAACATTTCCACTTAGATTTCTCAACCACCCATGAGATCCTATATAACCAAAATGAACCCATGATCTTCCTCTCACCCTCTTCCACCTAAACAAATTGGTCCTCTTTCAGAGATCACAATCATCCATCTGTTAGGGGAATCACTGGCCCACTCTGGCCAGACCCGGAGGTAACCACTTGCATGAGTTATCTTACAATAGGAGGTCCTGGTAAAGAATGCGGAACTAATAAGCTACCTCCAACCAGAAAAATTAGGGAAAGGTCAAAAGGAGACAGGAGACACCAGTCCATATGTTCTCCTGGACTCCTTGCTGGAATCAATTTTGTCTGAGAGATGTGTGTGCCACCAGGAAGGACCCGGAGCCAGAGACAATCCGGAAACTAATCCCATCACCATAAAACCCAAGACTGCAAGCAGGGCAGTGGCAGGGCAGTTCTCCTGGGTTCCCTTACCCTGCTGCTCTCCACCTGGGCACCTCTTCCCAATAAAGTCTCTTGCTTTGTCAGCACGTGTGTCTCCTCAGATAATTCATTTCCAGGTGTTAGACAAGAGCCCGCTCTTCGGCCCTGGAAGGAGTTCCTCTTCCTGCAACTCATCCAGTTTTACAAGCCAGAAGTCTGGGAACCATCTCTTCTTCATCCCCAGCAATCACTCTCCAGTCAATATTACCTCCTCAATAGCCTTAATCACCTCTACTACCTTCAGTCTAACTCAAGCAACTCTCATCTCTTTCCGATGTCTGCTTACTCACGGGTCTCCAGGCTGGACTCCTCTGCTAATCTACCTTCTGCACAGCACCTAGATTGATCTTTTCAAAAAGTGAAAGTGAAAGTAGCTCAGTCGTGTCTGACTCTTTGCGACCCCATATAGTCCATGGAATTCTCCAGGCCAGAATACTGGAGTGGGTAGCCTTTCCCTTCTCCAGGGGATCTTCCCAACCCAGGGATCAAACCCAGGTCTCCCGCATTGCAGGTGGATTCTTCACCAGCTGAGCCATGAGGGAAGCCCCCGATCTTTCAAAAGACAAGCTGTTTTTGTCCACCTCTTGGCCCTGATCTCTTCTGCGTTGACTCCTTTTGGGGCTCCAGGTGGTGGTGGTGTAAAAAGGGCTGTCACAGCTCTAAAGCGCACATGCTCTGCCATTGAGTCCAGTTGTCTCTTGTCCAGAATTCCCTGCTAAGTCCCATAGTGTCTCAATAGCTCTGATCAGGCCGTGTGCCTGTCCTCAAACCAATCGTGGTGGCCAGGAAGAGGCAACGTCACGAGTGGCTTAGAATGGGTTATGGGCCCATCTCTGGGCTTCAGGAATAGACTCCAACAAAGCCACATGGACTGAGAAATGGGGGAGAGAGGGATTTCCAAGTGGCTGGTTCTGCAAGGAGAATCAATGGCTACTAAGCACCAAAAAAGACCCACAGGGCATCCACTCTGGTCACAGGACAATTAATCTTGGTGTGTACATCCTGGTGTGTTGAATACTAACCACTCAGAATTCTCTAAGATAGGGGTTAGGGGAGAAAAAGATATTCAGGGGTAAATAAGTTTGGGAAAAATTGGATTCTATCTTATGGCCTCTAGGGATGCACATACATATTAGCATATCAAGGCCACTGAAATCTACAACCAAGGAACCTGTCTGGTTTCATTTAACCCAGCATTTCCTAAATATATATGAGCATCCACCTCTTCGCCTCTTTATGCTGCAGAATCCACTTTTAAATATCTCACTGTGTTGAGTTGTTTTTTGTCTGCTTTTCAGGTTTTTCTCTCTTCCCTTGCTTTCAGCTGTGATTTTCTATTGCTCTGGGTGCTTTTGCTTCTAGAAGCTTCTCTCTCTCCCTCCTCTTCCTACTTCTAAATCCCATGTAGACTGGACAAATAAGCATAAGGATCACCAAAACTACTTGTAAAGTAAGAGAAAAGAGCTGTGAGCAAGGCCCTGATGCATCCGCCTGTGAGTCAAGTGTGTTTTGTCTTTGTGGTTCTGCTTCTCTGAGCTGCTGATCCTTGACAATGTTCAGGAAAGATGGGGCTATTGGGGAGCCAAGTTCTGGATATGAGACCGCTCTTCTCCGCTGATCCCTCTCGATTCTAAAGCAGAATCCAGGAGAGATTCTGAAGCTTTGAGAGAGAGAGAGAGAGAGAGAGAGAGTGTGTGTGTGTGTGTGTGTGTGTGCAAGCATGCCTGAACGTATATGCATATATGAAAGGGTGGCTTTAGAGGAGCAGATGGCCATACAAAGAGAGAACTATGTGTATGTAAAAGAAACACAGAAAGAGACTTGACCTAACTTAACCAGAGGAAGGGTAACATATAAACACAAGGCATAGAGCTGCGGTGACAGTTCCTAAAGGCCGTCATAGCCTTCTCTGATCTGATAGGTGGATTTCTGCTCAACATGTCTCACGAACCTATGCACAATCTGAGTACATAATCTGACCCACACACAGGCCTGTAGTCGGACTTGTGGTCCGTCGCAGCTCCACCCAGAGACCAAACGTTCAAAATCGGGCCAGGTACTGGACTCGGGGCTTGTTGGGCAGGGCTGTGCAGCCCTTCCACGCAGTCCGTAAAGGCCCTCTTTCAGGAGAGAGGCGTTGGCGGCCCCTGTGAGTTATGACTTTTATTATGCAGAAAACAGGCCCATTAACTTCAGGTCCTTTGAAAAATGTGGTCCTGTAATCAGAGGCTGTGTCTGTCCTGATGCACGGTGGCACCAGGCCAGAGAAGTGCAGGGATGAAATAAACATTTAGAAAGACAACTGCATTTGCAGATCTAAGAATTGAGTTATATTCATTTCTGACAGCTTCCTGAATCACAGCCCACGTCTCCGCCCGGCAAAACTGGGACCTGGCCCTTTAACTAGACTCCATTTCACATAATTAAAGACTCACAAAATTAAATGGGCTGCATGGAAAGTGGCTTTCAGTGGACTAAATGCCGGGAGCAATCTCCTCGCCAGAGTGGAAAAGTGACACTAGCTTGCAGATCAATATCATCTCTGTTATTAATATCAAAAGCACATTACTTTGTTTTTGCCTGGCTCCCCTCCAAGCCTCCGGCCCTGCCGCGGAGCAGCCATTTGCTGGGGCCATAATTTACTTTGGTGAGTTTTTAAGGTATTGTTTTGTCAGGACCAATCACCGTGACGTTATAAATGGCTGGGAGGACGCGCGCTCCCCCTCGGTGGCATATGCAGCGAA
Organism: Oryx dammah; assembly: GCF_014754425.2. Taxonomy (NCBI): domain Eukaryota; kingdom Metazoa; phylum Chordata; class Mammalia; order Artiodactyla; family Bovidae; genus Oryx; species Oryx dammah. Next base: position 105,578,659 of record NW_024070212.1, read on the forward strand.
ATTAATTTTTAAAAGTTTCACGTCAATTACTCCTGTCCTTGAGTTATGCAAGAGGACAAAGGACCAGAGACGTAAGGACGTGAGTGATCTCAAACAGATGAGGTAACGACACACAGAAGCCGGGGCTGCAGACCAGAGCAGACATTACACTATCTTTAATTGATGCATTGAATTAAACAATGCTAAAGCCAAATAAATATTGACCACTTAGCAAAGGAACCATTGATTTTTACGATGGACAACAATGCTATCCTCCACTTGGCTGGCTGGGGGCTTCCAGCTAGGGTCTCGTGGGTTCCAGGACAACCACTTGGCTGGACTACACGAGATGCCATGGCTCTTTGGTGGGACTTTGTGAAATGGGTATCAATGATTTTGCTATTTCTTGCTGTCTGGTTGTGTTCCCTCACTCTGATCTTTACGTATCTTCCTCCTGGCGCAAGTGTTTAAGAAGACTCCAAACTGGCCCTGCCTCCCTCCACTTCAGGCTTGGCAGCCAGGACGGAGGTATAGGCTTGCTCTCCCCTGACTCCAAGGGCTCCGCATATTTCCCATCCTCCTCCTACACCGCCTCCCTGAAGCTAAGGAAGCAGCTCACCTACAGGGGAGTTTTAAGGCAGGACAGTGCTCTGTGTGATCCTATAATGATGATATAGGTCATCACGCATGCATGCATGCTAAGTCGCTGCAGTCATGTCTAACTCTTTGCGACCCTATGGACCATAGCTCACCAGGCTCCTCCTCTGTCCATGGGATTCTCCAGGCAAGAATGTTACAGCCCACTCTAATATTGCCATGCCCTCATCCAGCTGATCTTCCTGAGCCAGGAATCAAACCTGAGTCTCATATCTCCTGCACTGACAGGCGGGTTCATTACCATTAGCGCCACATGGGAAAACCTTAGGTCATCATCAGTTCAGTTCAGTTCAGTCACTCAGTCGTGTCCGACTCTCTGCGACCCCATGAATTGCAGCACGCCAGGCCTCCCTGTCCATCACCAACTCCCGGAGTTCACTCAAACTCACGTCCATCGAGTCCGTGATGCCATCCAGCCATCTCATCCTCTGTCGGCCCTTTCTCCTCCTGCCCCCAATCCCTCTCAGCATCAGAGTCTTTTCCAGTGAGTCAACTCTTCTCATGAGGTGGCCAAAGTACTGGAGTTTCAGCTTAAGCATCATTCCCTCCAAAGAAATCCCAGGGCTGATCTCCTTCAGAATGGACTGGTTGGATCTCCTTGCAGTCCAAGGGACTCTCAAGAGTATGGCAAAACCAATACAGAATTGTAAAGTAAAAAATAAAAAATAAATAAAAAGAGTCTTCTCCAACACCACACTTCAAAAGCATCAGTTCTTCGGTGCTCAGCTTTCTTCACAGTCCAACTCTCACATCCATACATGACCACTGGAAAAACCATAGCCTTGACTAGATGGACCTTTGTTGGCAAAGTAATGTCTCTGCTTTTCAATATGCTATCTAGGTTGGTCATCATACATTCGTCCAAACCCAGTGGCTAAGAGTCAGCCTGCAATGCAGGAGACCTGAGTTCAATCTCTGGGTCAGGAAGATCCCCTGGAGAAGGAAATGGCAACCCATTCCAGTATTCTTGCCTGGACAATCCCAAGGACAGAAGAGCTTGGCAGGCTACAGTCTGTAGGGTTGCAAAGAGTTGGACACAACTGAGCAACTTCATTTTCACTTTATAGAATGTAAACAGCAAGAGTGAAACCTAATGAGAATTATGGACCTTCAGTGACTATGATGTGTCTGTGCAGGTTCATCAGTTGTTAAATAAAAAGGTGCCACTCGAGGAGCGGGGGTATGTTGACAGTGGGAGAGGCCATGCTTGTGTGGGAGCGAGGTGTGTGGGAAATCTCTGTACCTTCCTCTTAATTTTGCTCTGAACCTAAAACCGCTCCAAAAAAGTTTTTTTTTAATGGCTCATCTTCAGCCTTGAACACAAAAAGCATCCCTCATATCTTGTTTTGCCTAAAAATCCGTGCAAAGAGGGAGACACAGGAAGGGGCCCACAGATAGATCTGTGTCTAGAGAAAGAAAGGTGTCTCCAACCTACAGAGCATCCAGAATGCACCTGGTACTACACCAGACATTATCTGCAATAATTCTCCCACAGACTCAGAAGGTGAGTATTGCAGGATCAGACTTAAAAATGGGTAGCGACTTTCAGGAATGGCATCTAAAGCCTATTGGTCTAGAAGTGGACTTCTGCCACCTCACAAACCCCAGCTGCTCAGAAACTTCCATGTTTTTCCCTCTAGAATGCAGGCTCCATGAGGGTGGGGATTTATGTGTCCTTTTCTGCTGTATCTATTCTCAGTGTCCAGCATAGTACTTGCACATAGTAGGTGCCTAATGACTATTACAAGAGTAATAAAATTTAACGTCATCTTGTAAGACAGGTCACCATCTGAGACCCCATCACATGGAACCACCTGTTAGGATGCCTTCTGCCTGGAGGAGTGAAACAAGGATCAAAGCCAAGGTAGGATGAAGGCAGCCGGCAATCCAATAGGGCCACAGGGCTTTGGCAAGCTGCCCTACATATATTATGGTCCCCATTTCACAGATGAGAAAACTGAGGCTCAAGCAGTTAAATAACTTGTCCAGGGGCTTAGAATCTTTACCCATTAGTTGAGTGACAACTGCATGTTTCAGTTATCCAACTGTTACCCCACATCTCAAAAAGCTGGGCATCAGGGTTACCAAGTACGCAGATGTGAGACATGGGTTTTAGCATTTACCCCGAAGCTGCCAGGCCTTGTGCCCATTACCCAGTACACCATGCCCACGGGACCACCCTCTGTGGGCACTTCCTGGAGATTGTGAGTGTGCAGGCTGCTCAGTGCCCAGGTGGGCTTCGGGGGGAGGGGGGGAAGCTAGATGTCCCCTGCTGGGAACCCACAGGATCAGCCCAGCCTGAACTCTCCACGTGGTGCGGGAAGATGCGGCTGAGTTTGGTGGAGGGTGTTCAAAGGAAACAGCCTTTAATACATTCTTAGCTTAATAAGGAAACACACAGTTCTTCTACATACATAGGTTAATTAGAACCAAATCAGGCAGCCTATACCGTGTTGCATGACAAACACGGGTTTACAAGCAAGTATTTACTGGTGGTATTCTAACCAATGTCTTCTTTCAACCACAAGTATTTACAAGTATTTTTTAAAATGTATTCTTCTTTAACAAACATTCATGGTCTCAAGATAATAAAGAAACAGTCCTAGAGAGAAGGAGCTATTCACATGTTGATGATCACAGACTATTGCTGCTTTTAGTAAATACTTAGAGACTTAACCTCCAGATGTCAAAAATTCTAGTAAGTATAGATTTAACGTGAATGTTATGGTAAATAGTACATTGCCATACTTATCTTCTTCTTATCTGTTTAAACAAAGAGTGCTTGCTCATCTAGTGCTTTTGTCAATGATGGGGATGCTTGAGGAGTTCTTGTCACTGAGAAAGCATCTGTCAGGCACTCATCCTGGGCTGGCTGGGTGCAGGGCCCCAGCTCTCAGAGCTAAAATCCATGTCCTGGCACTTGAGGATCTCCTTGTCCAGACAGGGGAGGGACCCAGAGGCAGACTTCAGGGTGTTTGCTCATGGCAGGAAGTAGGGGAAGGCAAAGAGAACCTGAACTCACCTTGCCTGGAAGGAAGGGAGATGGAATCCTAGGGAGGGAGTATGGGAGCTTAATCCCAAAGAGTGAATCAGAATGCTGTAGAAGTAAAGGGAAAGGCATTCCTGGCTGACGGATTGGCAGGTGCAAAGACCGAAGCGCAACAGTGTACAGTATATCTGAAGAGTTTGGGGTGGGCTGGATTTCAGGCTGCCTTGAGCATCTACTTTCTGTTCTCAACACTGAAGGGAGAGTGAACCTTGGCAGATGGAAATGGGATCACACTGTCCCTTGACCCAACCCTCTAAGAGCTTCCCATTGCACTTCAGGTAAAAATCTAAAGTCTAGCCGTGGCCTACAAGACTTTGCATGATCTGATCCTTGCCCACCTCTCCCCAGGTCATCCACCACTCCACCCTCACGCTCTAAGCTCCAGCCTCACTTCTGTTCCTTGAGGTGGGTATTCCTACGCTGGGCCTTGCCACTTCCTCTTCCTTTGGCGTGTGGTATTCTTCCTTCAGATCTTCCTTCAGCTGGCTTCCTCTCATTCACGTCTTGGTTCAAAAGTCCCTATATGCTGACAAAGCAGTACACACACATATACACCCCACGCCCTCACTCACTTCCAGTCATATCAGCTTGCTTTCATGTGCATATCAAGGCACATGCGTGCATACGTGTGTGCTCAGTCACGTCAGTCAAGTCCGACTCTTCTTGACCGTATGGGCTGTAGCCCGCCAGGCTCCTCAGTCCATGGGATTCTCCAGGCAAGAGTACTGCAGTGGGTTGTTGCGCCCTCCTCCAGGGAATCTTCCCAACCCAGGGATCAAACCTATGTCTTTTATGTCTCTTGCACTGGCAAGCGGGTTCTTTACGACTAGCACCACCTGGGGAGCCCATCAAGGCACATGTCACCCTCCATTTATCCATTGTTTATCTGTTGGATCATGGTACCTTCCAGGAAGATAAAGGCCTGTTCTTCTGTGTTCATGGCTATGTTCCTAGTCCCTAGAACAGTACCCAAACCATACTAGGCATTCAAAATTATCTGTTAAATGAATGAGTGAAAAGCCTGGAGAAGTCTCTGGGCTCCAAATCTGGGGACATCTAACAGGCAAGGAAAGCAGCAGATTCCTTCACCTCCCTGCTCAAGCTGTGGGAAGGAAGGGAAGAAACTGTAAAGGTGGATGGAGTGACAGAGGTAAGTTTGAGAGAAACTGGACCAGACCCAGGTGGGACCCTAGTACCCATCACAGGCCAGTAGGCAGATTCCCACTTCCCTGATTCTCAGAGGAGGGAAGTGGGCTTGACCCTGAGACAGAGAGGAGGGAATGTAAGTGAAGCTGACGGTGATCTTGGTGAGCATCCAGCACACAGCCTACCAGCCCCTTCTGCACCATGAGCAGCTCTGCAAACCAGGGAAGGGGAATAATGGACTGAACCGTGTCTGAGGCCAGAAGGAATTCAGGACTGGCCCATCGGAAACTTCATGTCCTCCCTCCAGCCTTGCCCTTTCCTGCCTCCCTGCTGCCCCTCTGCCTGAAACGCAACTCTCCATGGCCTACCTGGCAAATCCCCACTCGTTGTCCAAATGTCACCTTAGAAGTGCCCCCTCTAGGGAGCCTCCCCTGGCCCCTACCAGACTGGATTTGAAGATCTTCCCTCAGTAGAGTCATGATCATCCTATGTCATCATCCACCTCCAGAATCACACATATACACACACACACAAACACACACACACACACCTGGGCTGACGTTTCAGCTCAGCCAACTGCTGGTCAATCTCTTTGAGCCTCAGTTTCCACATTTATAAAACTGGAGATACAAGCTACATTTACTAGCATGTTGGGAGGATTATTTGGCATGGTATCTATAGCTGGTGAGTCATAGGTTTTTAATAAATACTAGATATGATAATGAGGAAGAAGCAAATTTTCTGAATCTACCCCAGATGCCTAGTAGGTGGGCAGCTGGGCTGTGGTTAAAAAACAAAACAAAAAACTGCCAGACTTGGAATCTGAAACTCTGGCTCTGCCACTATCAGTGTGATTTGAGTAGGTGTCAAACTCCTTCTCAGCTTCCAATCTTCCTCTGCAAGATGAAACTCCTATTACCTTCCTGATGGGGCTGTGGTAAGGATTAGATTTATTCCATCATTTTTCAAATATGTGAAGAACACCTACATGTGCCTAGCACTGGGCTTGGTGCTAAGGTCAGACATACTATGAACAAACTCTGATCTTCGTGTTCATGGCCAGCAGGATCAGACTGGCAATAAGAACACTCTGACACACGTATGCCTCTACTCTGCTGCTTTTATTGAGGACCTACTCTGTGCCAAGCGGGGAGCAAAAATAGGTAAGTGTCCTGCCCGAACAGAATTAAAGATAATAGTGAAGATTCATTCAGCACCCACTGCATGACCTTGGCGTCAGTTCTTTAAGCTTCCTAAACATAGACACAACTCACAGCTACCTCATGAGGTGGCAGGAGAGATTATATGAATTAATGCATGTGAAACTCGGAGCAGAGGTCCTGGCAAGTGGTAAGTGGTCAGTAAATGGAAGCCCTAATTCTATTTATTAGCTCTCTAGGTAGCAGCAATGTGTTTAAAGCTTTATGTGCTTTATCTCGTTTAATCATTTAACCTGGAGTGATAAGTACTAAGATACTACACGTGAATTCGCCTATAAACTTAAAAGCCTTTACACACGTGAGTATTTGTTAATGTTTGGCGGAGAGGAGAGCAGTGGAGGACTGCGGGATGGGATCAAGCAAGATCAGCTAGCAATTCTTCTGGAAAGTGAGCCAGGATGGGGTGATGGGGAGTGGGGATGAGTGGAGCTAAGCATCAGAGGGCAGGGGGGCCAGCCTCCCTCCTGCAAACAGGGCCACTGGGGCGTTTCTGCTGCTGCAGAAGGCCAGATTCAAACAGGGCAATTTAAAAACATGTAAAAGGCATAAAGCGAGAGCAGCTGTGCACAGCTGCCGCGGAACGCTCCATCGCTGCCTCGCTGTGGACTCTAAATGACAATAAACCTTCCACCCCTTATAAATTAAGCAGACTTTCAAAAAAACCATATCTCCTCCTGCAACTTTTTATGGCTGTTTGGCAACTTTAATCATTTTGCAAAATGCAATTCCTGGCCATAAATTCTCTCCCAAGTACAGATTTAGGGAGATGTAGAGGACTGCGGCGGGTTGATAGGTAAGTTTTAATCTGACAAGGCCAAAAAGTCTATTAGATTTATAGGGAGGCAGCAGATACCCTGTAATTACACCAGGCCCGACCTCCAGGGAATCTCGAACGTGAGGGGATGGGGGAGAGAGAGCAAGAAGGGAGCAGCTGGGACAGCAGCAAGGGCAGGCTGGAGCCCCCTCTGTGTGCCAGCCCCTGGCCCCGGCCTTTTGGTCACAGGCCATGGTGATTTCCCACAAAGGTGAAAAGACCTTAGGTTCCAAGTCACGGACGCATGTGATTGATGCATGCGCGCACAGACACACGCATGGTGCCTCTGGCCACGGCCGGTGCCTGTCAAGAGAAGCTGAGCTCTTTGAAACGAGGTCACATATCCCTGAATGAGGTATAGAGTAAGTGCGAAGGCAGTGGATTTCATTCAATTACAGATTTAACAAATATCTAGTCCACATCTGTACTATGGGTCACGCACTCTATGAAGCCCTGGGGACAGGACCATGGACAGCGTGCGAGTTGCATCCTGTGCGCTCATCTGGGAGCCCAGGGTGGTGCCGTACACCAGCCAGGAGAGGTTGCTTCCGCACAAAGAAGGAGAGCCTTTCCTGATGGAGCTGCCCAGGGCCATCGCTCTCCTTTCACTGCAGTGCTAGCCTCCCTGCAGCCCAGGTCTGATCACGGGGTGTTCACTGTCAAACAGGACCCCAAAAAGCACACTGGCGGTCTGCAGGCTGAAGGTTTTATGTGGTCAGCACAGTGTTTTAAAGTTTCTCAACTGGGGACTTCCCTGGTGGTCCAGTGGTTGAGACTTCACCTTCCAGTGCAGAGGGTATGAGTTCAAACTCTGCTCTGAGAACATAAAACAGAAGCGGCCTTGTAACAAATTCAGTAGACTTAAAAAAATAGTTTTCTTCAACTAGAAACCGGTTTTACTTTGCCATCACACCTAATTATCTTACACTCAGAGAATTCCTTTACATTATCTCCTGGCCCCTAACGGCAGGTGCATTTGAGACACTTGGAAGAAGGCGATGGGAGGTGATGGAGAAGTAAAGGCTGTCACAGGAGCACCAGACAAACCCAGATCCCCATGGAAGTGTAGAGGGCAGAAGAGGACTGCTATAACAAACTATCGTAAACTGAGTGGCTTATACAACAAAATATATTTCTCAGTTCTGGAGGCTAGGAAGTCTAAGACCAAGGTCTGGCAGAGTCATGGTCTGATGAGAACCCACTTCCTGCTTTGTAGACCGCTGTGATGTCACTGTGTTGGAAGGGCCGAGGGAGCTCCCCAGGGTCTTTTCTGTAAGGGTACTAATCCCATTCATGAGGCCTCCACCCTCCTGACCTTATCTAATGGGAACTACCTCTCAAAGGCTCCAAGTTCAACTTTCCTGTTGGCCCAGTGGTTAAGAATCCACTTGCCAAAGCAGGGGACATGGATTCGACCCCTGGTATGGGGCATCTGAGCCCCTTTGCCACAACTACTGAGCCCACTCACCCAGGTGCCCATGCTCTGCAACAAGAGAAGCTACCACAATGAGAAGTCCATGCACTGCAACTAGAGAGCAGCCTTTCTCGGCACAACCAGAGAAAGCTCGCTTGCACATAGCAGCAAAGCCACAGTACAGCCACCAATAAATTAATAAATAAAATGTTTTAAAAGGCCCTACCTCTGAATCTACTCTGAATGCCATCACACTGAGGTGCAGGGAAATGGAGGCTAACATACAAATTGGAGGGGGTGGTGAAACAGCCCCCTCCATTGTTATGGTGTTCAGTTCATAACAATGTTGGTACCCCTGAAACTGTGAATATGTTATACGGTAAACTGGGAACTTTGGTTGCAGATGGAAATAATTTTGTAAGTCAGCTGACTTTAAAGTAGGGATATTATTATATATTATCTGGGAGAGCCTGGTATATTCACAAGGATCCTTAAAAGTGGAATCAAGAGGCAGAAGAAGAGTCAATGTCACAGTGATGGAATATGAGAAAGACTAGACTGACTTTGAAGATAGAGGGACCACAAGCCAAGGAATGCAGGCAGCCTCTAGAAACTGGAAAATGTAAACATAAAAAAGTTCTCCCTAGATTCTCTAGAAGGAAACACAGCCTTTCCGACACCTTGATTATGGAACAGTGAGACCCGTCTCAGACTTCTGACCCCCAGGAGTGTAAAATAATAAATCTGTGTTGTTTAAGCTACTAAATTTGTGGTAACTTAGTACAGCAGCAAGAGGAAGTTAGTAACTTTTAAGCCGAAGCCCAAGAGATCAATAGCTTTGGGCTAGGAGTGTTTCAGGTGAAGGAAACACACATAAAGAGATGACATCTCTCCATCTCCCCGTTTTGTGCCCTGTGCTCTGGAACTTGGGTTGAGTTATCCTGGGATTATGAAGTGTTTGTGGATCTGACCTCCATGTGGGTACAGAGTGTAAGCAGAGGCTGCCAAAGGAAGCCAACTCAGCAATGAGTTATTTTGAGGTAAAATTTATTAGGCCTTGTACTCAACATCTTCACAAGCAGCACTGCAAGACTGGATCTCACAGCAGCTAAGAGTCTGGGGCCTGAATCCTGAGTACATGATTCACTTGCCCACTCTACCCGCTACTAAATATATAGCTGCAACTTAACCTCTTGTGCTGCCATTTCTTCATGATAATTATAATGATAATCATAGCACATCACGGGATTGTTCAGAAAGTCAAAAGAGTAAGAGCCCTTAGAACAGTGTCTGGCACTGAGCAGTCATTGTCAGCTACGGTGGACAGACTCAAAGGTGATCCCCTCCTCCTAGGGACTGCCCTTCCCATATGTGTGAGCAGCTGTGACTTGCTTCTAACTGACAGAATATACCAAAGATGCTGCAATGTCGCTCCTATGGTTATATCACATTATACAGACAGTCCCCATCTCACAATGATTGGACTCATGATTATTTGACTTTACAAAGACATGAAAGAAATACAAATTCAGTAGAAATTTTGCTTCAGATTTTGAATTCTGATCTTTCCCCAGGGTGACAATATGTGCTACATTACTCTTTCCTGATGCTGGCCAGTGACGGTGAGCTGCAGCTTCTGGTCAGCCACACAATCAGAAGGATAAACAATTAATATACTTACATCTGTACCCTGACATTCTCTTTTTCATTTTCAGTACAGTATTCAGTAAATTACAAGACAGTCCTGGGTGTTCATTGGAAGGACTGATGCTAAAGCTGAAACTCCAATACTTTGGCCACCTGATGCGAAGAGTTGACTCATTGGAAAAGACCCTGATGCTGGGAGGGATTGGGGGCAGGAGGAGAAGGGGATGACAGAGGATGGATGGCTGGATGGCATCACCGACTCTATGGACATGAGTTTGAGTAGACTCCGGGAGTTGGTGATGGACAGAGAGGCCTGGTGTGCCATGATTCATGGGGTGGCAAAGAGTCGGACACAACTGAGTGACCAAACTAAACTGAATACTTTGCTGTAAAATAGGCTTTATGTTAGATGCTTTTGCCCAATTGTGCATGCATGCTAATTCACTTCAGTCACGTCCAACTCTTTGAGATCCTATGGACAGTAGCCTGTCAGGCTCCTCTGTCCATGGGATTCTCCAGGCAAGAATACTGGAGTTGGTTGGCATGCTCTCCTCCAGGGGGATCTTCCTGACCCAGGGATCGAACCTGTATCTCTTATGTCTCCTGCTTTGGCAGGAGGGTTCTTCACCACTAGCACCACCAGAAAAGCCCTTTGCCCAACTGTCAGTCAGCTTCAGCTTCAGCATCAGTCCTTCCAATGAATATTCAGGAGTGATTTCCTTTAGGATGGACTGGTTGGATCTCCTTGCAGTCCAAGGGACTCTCAAGAGTGTTCTCCAACACCACAGTTCAAAAGCATCAATTCTTCGGTGCTCAGCTTTCTTTATAGTCCAACTCTCACATCCATACATGACTACTGGAAAAACCATAGCTTTGACCAGATGGACCTTTGTTGGTAAAGGAATGTTTCTGCTTTTTAATATGCTGTCTAGGTTGGTCATATCTTTTCTTCCAAGGAGCAAGCATCTTTTAATTTCATGGCCGCAGTCACCATCTGCAGTGATTTTGAAGCCCCCAAAAATAGTCTGTCTGTTTCCATTATTTCCCCATCTATTTGCCATGAAGTGATGGGATTGGATGCCCAACTGTAGGTTAATAGAAATGTTCTGAGCATGTTTAAGGTAGACTAGGTTAAGCTATGATGTTCAGTAGGTTAGGTATATTAAATACAATTTCACCTTAAGGAATTTTTAACTTATGATGGGTTTATCAGGATATAACCCCACCATAAGTTGAGGAAGACCTGTATAAGACTACTTTTGTAGGCTGGAGACAGAGCATCTCCCTGCAGGCTTGATGACGTAGGTGACCATGTGACAAGGAGCTGGGGCCACATCCAAGAGCTGACAGCCGCCTCCAGCAGACAACCAGCAAGGAGTCAAGGCCTCCAGTCCTACAACAGCAAGGAAGTGAATTCTGGCCAACAATGTGAGTGAGCTTGGAAGCAGACTCTTCCCTAGTCAAGCCTCCAGATGAGAGCACATTTCACTCATACATTGACTGTAGCCTATGAGACCCTCAGAAGAGGTTACAACTAACCCATGCCAAAACCCCTGACCCACAGAAACTGAGAAACATGTGTTGCTTAAAGACACTAAGTTTGTGGGAATTCGCTAGAATTTGTGCAGAAATAGACAACTGATATACCAGTTCAGTACTAGTATTTTTCCCATTTTTACAAAGAGGAGGTTACAATTTGTAAATAGTGAGTGCCTTCCCCAAAGTCATGTATATAGTTAGAGACACAGCCAGAATTCAAGCCCAGGACTGTCTGATTCCAGAACCCCTGCTCTTAATCACCACTCCAAGCTGTCTCCTTCCTTCCAGGGTCGCCAGCTCATCCTATCACCAGGTTCTTCAGTGTCCCTCATCTATTTCTTATCTTTCCTCTTCTTCCTTTTCCTCTTAATCTTCCTCAAATCTTTTCATCTTCTTCAACTTCCTCTCTCCCCTTTCTCCTCTTTCTTCTCCTTTACCCACAGTGGGATAATTCCCTTGTCATGGTTCCTGCCTTCCCAAATCTCTCCCTACAGGGAACCCTCTAGGACCATACCTAGAAGGAACAAATGGGGAATCTACAGCAACTTCAGCCCACCTGGCCAAGACCTAGATGCCTACACCCTTTCCCCTGACTCCAGTAGAGAGCCGGAGCTCATCTTCCAAACAGCCAGAAGCAGAAACATGCCCCCCCAACCCCAGGCAGGGCTCCAAGGCTCAGAGACAACCACCACACATGCCCCCTGGCTGTACCTGCAGCTTCAGGTTCAGAACAGGTAAGAACCTATACCCCCTCTACTCTAGCCCATCTGCCCCCTCTACTCTAGCCCATCTGCTAGTCTCTGGCCCCACTCCCTTAGCAGGAAAGGAAGAGGGACTTCTTTAAAGATGGAATAGAATAAAATATAGATAAGCATTAGTCAAATGAAATTAATGCTTCCAATATTGTTTTAGGCTTGCTCATATGCATCAAGCGTTTATGAAATTGCAGTTTATCACATGGGGATATTGCAGTTATATATTAGCTGACTGTCTAGTGGCCACTCCAACAACTCTCTCTGGACCCTGGGTCTCCCTTCACAGGCAAAGTCAGCCTTGCTGACATCCATCTCCTTCTTCTGCTGACACATCCCCAGATGCTGATAAAAGGCCTTGCCCCCAACAACATATGAATATTTAAATGACAGTTAATTATTCAGCATATAATGATATTATTAGCATCCACTTCAGGGCTGGCTGTGGGCCCAGCTAAACCTTGTCCCACACTAAAGAGTGCCACAGAAAAGCCCAAATGCAGGCAAGCTCTATGTCTGCTGCATCTGCAGGGACCTTTGTTATTTGGAGGAGATATCAATCCACGAATATCATTGCTAGGATCTCCTCAACCTGCTCTGTGTCAAGTCATATGCTGGGTGTAGGGGAGAGATTTAACCAACAGAGTCTCTGTTCACAAAATGTTCATGCTCTTACCCTGCCAAGCATTTCATGTGAGTCTCAGTGGATCCGTAAAACAGCCTTCTGAAGTCAGAGCCACTATTATTTCCCCTGTCTTATAAATGAGGAAACTGAAACTTAGAGAAGTAAAGTGTCATGCACAAGTCACACAGTAAGTGAAGAAGCTGGATTCCAACCTGGACAGCCTGACCCCAGGGCCCCCACTCTACCAACCGTGAGCACAGCTTAAACTCCGGACAACGGGAAGGACATGCTGCCACAGAGATGCAGGCAAGAGTTCTGAGATCTGCAAGAGAGGAAGAATTCAGACAGAGATGAAGCAGAAAAAGCTTCTAGAAAAGGCAACTTTGGAGCTGGACCATGAAGAATGATTGGGCAAGAGGCAGGGGTGCATGAAGGTGAGTAATAGAAAAGACGCAGAAAGAGGGAACAGCATGGGCAAAGGCTGAGCGGAGGAAAGATGCTCTAGAAAGCGTAAGACTCTGGAATAACTACAACATGAGATTTGCAGGGGGTACATCATGGGAAGGCAATTTGAAAACAGATCACGGAGGGCATAGGGTGCGAACTAAAGATTTTGGGTTTTATCCTGAAGACACTGGGAATCAAGCAAAGTTGTGGTAGTCTGCAAAAAGATGACACTTTGGCCCTTTCCACAAAGAGGTGAAGTCTGTTTCTCTACCCCAATCTCCCCTTCTGGGCATAGCCAAGTGACTTGCTTTGGTGAGTGGGAACCTAAAAAGGGTGATGCAAGCGGGTGTGTAAAGCAGATGCAAGAAGTTTATAAAGTGCTCGAATATTGGGACTTGCCCTCTTGCTGTTCTTAGAACCCAGAGTCCACCATGGAAACAAGTCTGAGACGCCACATGGAAAAGAAACAGGGTATGCCAGCTGAGCCCAACCCAAACTAACTGACAGCTTGCCGACAACAGACATGTTAGCGAGACCATTTTGGATTGTGCAGCCACCAGCCAACCAGGGAGCAGACACATGAGAGAGCTCAGATCAGCCAGTCTGGCCCAGACCAGAACCACCACCCAACTGAACAAGAGAAGCCTAAGCTAGACAGCGTATTAAAAAGCAGAGACATCACTTCGTTGGCAAAGATCCATACAGTCAAAGCTATGGTTTTTCCAGTAATCATGTATGAATATGAGAATTGGACCATAAGGAAGGCTGAGGATCAAAGAATTGATGTTTTCAAACTGTGGTGCTGGAGAAGACTCTTGAGAGTCCCTTGGATAGCAAGGAGATCCAACCAGTCAATCCTAAAGGAAATCAACCCTGAATATTCATTGAAAGGACTGATGCTAAAGCTGAAACTCCAATACTTTGGCCACTTGATGTGAAGAGTTGACTCATTGGAAAAGACTCTGATGCTGGGAAAGACTGAAGGAAGGAGGAGAAGGGGGTGACAGAGGATGAGATGGTTGGATGGCATCATCGACTCAGCGGATATGAGTTTAGGCAAACTCTGGGAGATAGTGAAGGACAGGGAAGCCTAGTATGCTGCAGTCCATGGGGTTGCAAAGAGTCAGACATGACTGAGTGACAGAAAAACAGCAAGCTAAATAAAACCATAGTTGTCTTAAGCCACTATGTTTGGGGATAGTTTGTTAGGCAGCAACAGCTAACTGATACAAGAGTTTATAAACAAGGATGACCTGAGTGGAAACTGTTTAAAAAGATAACTCTGACCATGATGCAGGGGATAGGTTAAAAGCGGTGAAATTGCTGCTGGGGACCCTTAAGGAGGCAAGTGTCAGAGTCCCAGGTAAAAAGATGAAGATCTAATCAAGACAATAGTGATGGATAGAGAGCTGTCCCAGGGTCCCCTTGGGAGACACAGTGACATCATGGAAATATGTTTTGAGGCCACTCCTTACACACATACATGCACACAGATACCCAACACCCTTGGTTACTTGGGGGCCCCACACTGTCTCTGTGTATCCCCCCACCGCCATCATTCACCCCCTCATCCCTCCACCTACTCTCTTCCTCTGCTCCTTCTCCACCCCAAGAAGGAATTACACAAATAGTAGAGGCAAGGGAGTGGAGATGGCAAAGAGCACTGGACAAGGAGTCCAGGCTCTCCCCTGTGCTCCACTCCCAGCTGTGCCTCCAGCTGGCCATGGGACCTGAGGCAAGCCTCTGCCCCTCTTTGGACCTCAGTTTCTTCCAAGACCTTCCACTTAGACTCTGGGTTTGTGACCTGGTACTTCGGATTCCCATGATTAGGAGGCCTCCTCGGGCTTCCCTGCCCACTTTGTTCCATCTGTGCTTGAAGTCTTGGAAAGGCAGATGTGCCCACTCACCCACTTGGTGCCTACCCTGGCCCTGGCGATGTCACAGGGAGACTGAAAGAGATGACCGTGGACAATATGCATCTTCCTCAAAGGCCCCTCCCAGCAACCAGCCCCTGAGTCGCTGCTCAAAGCCTTCTAGGGACTGGGGCTCACTGGCCCTGATCATCACAGCTAAATCTGGGCAGCAGATCAATCCACCCACTGAATGAACAGAATCCTAAAGATGAGGGATTCAGAGAGAGGGGTTGAGCACAAAGAACCCAGGACTTTCTGGGGACAAGAAAATCTAAGTGAAAACTTAGGTCTGTCATTTAATGGATTTTTGTGACCTTAGACAAGGGACTTAACTTTCCAGAACTGCCCTCTGCATGAAGTGGGCAACAGAGCATAAACGGAAAATACTCAACTCTGTGCCTGGCCCTCAATAGTTACTTAGCAAATGTTCATTTCTTTCTTTGCCCTGGCATAAGACAGGGATATCCATCTCCTCTCCTCAAAATTGTTTTGTGACTTCAGGTAAGATAGCTCTGCAAAGTACTTGGCATATAATATACAACCACTAAACCTTATTCCATTCTTTACAAGTAAACTTCAAGAAAAATTCAAAGAAACCAGGATGCATTTTTGATGTTTTACAATATGAAGTGTACCTGGGACGTATTCTTGCGAATCTAATTTGAAACTAATTAAGCACCTAGGACTAACTTGCAGTTCACAGGATACACAGTGGAAGGAGGAACATGTTGAACAACACCAGGAGGAGACAATCAGATAAATGTAGCATCTAGAATGATAAACCATAATGGAAAAGAATACAAAAACAGACAGCCTATTTGTGTATAACTGAGTCACTTAGCTGTACAGCAGAGATTGGCACAACATTGAACATCGACTATACTTTAATAAAAATTAGATAAATAAAATTAAAAATTACCTTGAGCTAAAAAAAAATAGTTTAGTATCTAGAATATTCTAGGTATTCTAGAATGAAAGAAAGTGAAGAAAACTGACATTCACTTTTCAAAAAGTTAATGTAATAATAATAATTTTTAAGAAAATAAGAGGACTACTGTAGATTAAAGACCAAAAGCAAAATACACACCTTGATTGGATTCTAGTTCAAAAAAATTTTAATAGCTAAAAAAAGCATTTTAGAATAACTGGAAATATGAATATGAACTAGAAATTGACCGATGTGATGGAATTACTGTGATCTTCTCACGTGTGATAACAGCACAGTGGATATGAAGAAGAATGTCTTTATTCTCAGGAGAAGGCTGAGAAGTGTTTAGTGGCGAGGTGTCATGATGTATGCAACTTATTTTCAAATACTACACAAAAAAGAGACAGAAATACGGCAAAATGTTAACAAATGCTCGATCTAGATGGAAGATTTATGGGTAGTAATTGGACTAGTCTTTTAGCTTGTCGCTAAGTTTGAAAACTTCTAAAACAAAATGTTGGAAGTAGGGGCAGAAAAACAGACAGTGGGTCCAGAGATTCAGAAGCAAACTCAGCCAGATGCAAAGGTCCTGCCTGAGTCACTGTTGGAAGTGGCCCTTCCGGCTCTGGCTCAAGCTGGGGAGGTCAGGAAGGAAGGGAGTTAGGGGCCCAACTGCAGCCCCACATCCCCCCACCCCCTGCTTGGAAAAGTCAGCTCCCCAGGCATCAAAGAGGGCCCTGTCCCTGGGGAGGCTGGAGCCAGGAACGCTCTGCAAAGTTCACTGCTCCCTGCTCAGGAGGTGGTCACTGGCCCTTTGGGACAAACACGCTTTTGTTTTCATCATTCTGAGGTTTTGGTCCCTGGCAGGAGAGCTGCTGTTGGTTCCCATTTCCAGATGCTCCTGTAGCCACTTCTCCCCACCTTCTTACTTCTGCTGGCTGATAGGGGACAAGCTGCCTGGGCCAGAGGATGTTTGTGAGATTTGAGGGAATGTTTCCAGGGGTTTCCAACTACATGGGTTAGGCCAAGCAAACAGAGCTAACACCCTGGGGATAGATGAGGAAGGGACCCTCCAGAAGATAGGACTGGAGAGCAACTCAGACTCCCCAGAGAGAGGGCGAGTGGAGCCTGGATAAGCTCAGGGAGGAAGTGCAGAAATTGTCATCCAAGAGGCTTTTGGAGGCTCCCATGCAGCCTGGACCCCTGAGGCAATAGCCAGACCTCAGAATCCATGGGAAGGCGTTGGTGTTGTGGGACCTATGGAGTCTGGGGGTATGTTCTAGCTCCCTCGTTGACTTGAGTGAGGACACATAAAGAGACAAGACCCAATGCACCTGAGAGCTCACGAGAGCCTAGAATTCACGGAATCCTTCCCAGGGGCCAGTCACTGTGCTAGGCACCGTCCATGCGTTGCCCCACTCAGTCCTACTGGGAGTCCTGCTTAAGCACCCCAATATAACTGGAGGATGCAGACCATCTTTCTCCTGTGTCTGTGTGTGGATGAAATACCACAGAAATAAAAAATGATGTCACGCTCATGAGCCAGGTAAAGCAGGACTGACACCCAAATGGATGGCCACTCCTGTCCCCCTCATAGGACAATATTTCTCCTCCCAAAACAGTGCTAGCTCCAACCCAGCCTGTGGACAAATGGGCCATCAAAAACTCAATTGTACACCATCAGAAAGGTTTTCCAGAGTGGGTCTGATTGGATATGTTTCCATGCAAGGGAGATTCTGGGGTTAAATGAGCTCAGGAACTCCAGACGACATTCCTCTCTTGGAGATTCACAAAGGACCCTCGAACCTTGAAGGCCCTGAAAAGTCCTGGAGTAAAGAAGCCTCCCAGTCCTGTGTAACCCAAAGCCTCCCAAAACCATTTGCCCTGAAAACCCTTTTTTCTAACATAACACTTACTAAAGCTCCCACCATAATGTACTAGAACACCTTTAGGAAATTCTGCTAAGGAGCTATCATTTTAGCCTCTGGGGAAAACCTAGCTCTTGTTCCATCTCCCTCATTTAAATTCTTCCCAATACATGGGCCAAACTGAAATTCAATAAGATGCAGACATGAAGTCACCCCCAAGTTCCTGGAAAGAGCAGACATGAAGGGAAAAACCCTTCTGAGATGAGATCCTGACCTGGGGATGAGGGAGAAGGGGTGGGTCGTCTGAGGTGCTCCCTGGCAGTTCTGAGGAGTCATTCACTCGTGTGCTCAGCTGTGCTCAACAAAGCCGCCCCTTCTTAAATCAGACTCCAACTCAACAGGAACAACAGAAATGATTGCATGAGTCAGTCTAAACAGGAAAATAAAAACCACCTTAAGAGTGTATAATAGAAGGAATCAAATCATATTTATCTGCAGTTAATGTATACTGGAATACATTTTTAAGGTTAACTTAATACATGTCCTACAAACAGATTGCATTTTCTTTTTTTTCCTCCTTGTGCTACACAGTATGTTCTTATTAGTTATCTATTTTATACACCAGTTCAGTTCAGTTCAGTCGCTCAGTCGTGTCCGACTCTTTGTGACCCCATGAATCGCAGCATGCCAGGCCTCCCTGTCCATCACCAACTCCCGGAATTCATCCAAACTCATGTCTATCAAGTCGGTGATGCCATCCAGCCATCTCATCCTCTGTTGATCCCTTCTCCTCCTACCCCCAATCCCTCCCAGCATCAGTCTTTTCCAATGAGTCAACTCTTTGCATCATGTGGCCAAAGTATTGGAGTTTCCGCTTTATAATCAGTCCTTCCAAAGAATACCCAGGGCTGATCTCCTTTAGAATGGACTGGTTGGATCTCCTTGCAGTCCAAGGGACTCTCAAGGGTCTTCTCCAACACCACAGTTCAAAAGCATCAATTCTTCTGCGCTCAGCTTTCTTCACAGTCCAGCTCTCACATCCATACATGACCACAGGAAAAACCATAGCCTTGACTAGACAGACCTTTGTTGGCAAAGTAATATCTCTGCTTTTGAATATGCTATCTAGGTTGGTCATAACTTTTCTTCCAAGGAGTAAGCGTCTTTTAATTTCATGGCTGCAGTCACCATCTGCAGTGATTTTGGAGCCCAGAAAAATAAAGTCTGACACTGTTTCCCCATCTATTTCCCATGTAGTGATGGGACTGGATGCCATGATCGTTTTCTGAATGTTGAGCTTTAAGCCAACTTTTTCACTCTCTTTCACTTTCATCAAGAAGCTTTTTAGTTCCTCTTCACTTTCTGCCATAAGGGTGGTGTCATCTGCATATCTGAGGTTATTGATATTTCTCCTGGCAATCTTGATTCCAGCTTGTGCTTCTTCCAGCCCAGCGTTTCTCATGATGTACTGTGCATAGAAGTTAAATAAGCAGGGTGACAACATACAGCTCTGACGTACTCCTTTTCCTATTTGGAACCAGTCTGTTGTTCCATGTCCAGTTCTAATTGTTGCTTCCTGACCTGCATATAGGTTTCTCAAGAGGCAGGTCAGGTGGTCTGGTATTCCCGTCTCTTTCAGAATTTTCCACAGTTTGTTGTGATCCACACAGTCAAAGGCTTTGGCATAGTCAATAAAGCAGAAGTAGATGTTTATCCAGAACTCTCTTGCTTTTTCGATGATCCAGCGGATGTTGGCAATTTGATCTCTGGCTCCTCTGCCTTTTCTAAAACCAGCTTGAACCTCTGGAAGTTCACGGTTCACACACAGTAATGTATATATGTCAATCCCAATCTCCCAATTCATCCACCTTCCTTCCCCTCCTGAGTGTCCATACGTTTGGTCTCTACATCTGTGTCTCTATTTCTGCTTTGCAAATAGGTTTATCCGTACTATTTTTCTAGATTCCACATGTATGCCCTAATACAGGCATCCCAAGTGGCTCAGTGGTAAAGAATCTGCCTCCCAATGCAGGATACGCAGGTTCCATCCCTGGGTCAAGAAGATCCCCTGGAGGAGGGAATGGCAACCCCTTCCAGTATTCTTGCCTGAGAAAGCCCACAGACAGAGGAGCCTGGCAGGTTACAATCCATGGGGTCGCAAAGGAGTTAGACACGACTGAGCACAACACAGCAGCAGCGGAGTTAATAGACAATATTTGTTTTTCTTTTTCTGATTTACTTCACTCTGTATGACAGGACAGATAAATTCATACAGTCAGAAAGTACATTGGTAGATGCCAGGAACTGGGGTGGGGGTCGGAGGTTAGTATTTAATGACAGAATTTCTGTTTAGGAAGGTGAAATTTTCAGGAGACAGATGATAGGGAGAGTTGTACACAATGTGAATGTACTTAGTGCCACTGAAATGCACATATATGGTAAAAGTAATATGTTTTCCATGATGAGACTTTTACCACAATTTAAAAAAAAATAAAAATAATAAAATAATAATAACAGAAACAACACCACCAACAAAAAGAGTGTATATTAGAAGGAATTTAATGCAGATAATTGGTTACATAGGTGATAGAGAAACTGAAAGCCAACTAGGTGGCAGGGAGGTGCCCAGAGGTTGGCAGGGAGGTGCCCAGAGTTTGGCAGGGAGGTGTCCAGAGGCTGGCAGGGAGGTGTCCAGAGGCTGG